>NC_057795.1:56859863-57159863 GCF_018294505.1 Triticum aestivum
GGGGGGCGCACCAGCCCACTAGGGGCTGGTTCCCCTCCCACTTCAGCCCATGGGGCCCTCTGGGATAGGTGGCCCCACCCGGTGGACCCCCGGGACCCTTCCGGTGGTCCCGGTACAATACTGGTGATCCCCGAAACTCTCCCGATGGCCGAAACAGCACTTCCTATATATAATTCTTTACCTCCGGACCATTCCGGAACTCCTCATGACGTCCGGGATCTCATTCGGGACTCCGAAAAACTTTCGGTTTGCTACATACTCATATCTTCTACAACCCTAGCGTCACCGAACCTTAAGTGTGTAGACCCTACGGGTTCGGGAGACACGTAGACATGACCGAGACGGTTCTCCGATCAATAACCAACAGCGGGATCTAGATACCCATGTTGGCTCCCACACATGATCCTCGATGATTTCATCGGATGAACCACGATGTCGAGGATTCAATCAACCCTGTATACAATTCCCTTTGTCAATCGGTACGTTACTTGCCCGAGACTCGATCGTCGGTATCCCAATACCTCGTTTAGTCTCGTTACCGGCAAGTCACTTTACTCGTACCGTAATGCATGATCCCCTGACCAAACACTTGGTCACTTTGAGCTCATTATGATGATGCATTACCGAGTGGGCCCAGAGATACCTCTTCGTCATACGGAGTGACAAATCCCAGTCTCGGTCCGTGTCAACCCAACAGACACTTTCGGAGATACCTATAGTGCACCTTTATAGTCACCCAGTTACGTTGTGACGTTTGGTACACCCAAAGCACTCCTACGGTATCCGGGAGTTACACGATCTCATGGTCTAAGGAAAAGATACTTGACATTGGAAAAGCTCTAGCAAAACGAACTACACGATATTGTGCTATGCTTAGGATTGGGTCTTGTCCATCACATCATTCTCCTAATGATGTGATCCCGTTATCAACGACATCTAATGTCCATAGTCAGGAAACCATGACTATCTGTTGATCAACGAGCTAGTCAACTAGAGGCTCACTAGGGACATATTATGGTCTATGTATTCACACGTGTATTACGATTTCTGGATAATACAATTATAGCATGAATAAAAGACAATTATCATGAACAAGGAAATATAATAATAATCCTTTTTATTATTGTCTCTAGGGCATATTTCCAATAGTCTCCCACTTGCACTAGAGTCAATAATCTAGTTACATTGTGATGAATCGAACACCCATAGAGTTCTGGTGTTGATCATGTTTTGCTCGCGAAAGAGGTTTAGTCAACGGATCTGTGACATTCAGATCCATATGTACTTTGCAAATATTTATGTCTCCATTTTGAACATTCACGGATGGAGTTGAAACGACGCTTGATGTGCCTGGTCTTCTTGTGAAACCTAGGCTCCTTGGCAAGGGCAATAGCTCCAGTGTTGTCACAGAAGAGTTTGATCGGCCCCGACGCATTGGGTATGACTCCTAGGTCGGTGATGAACTCCTTCACCCAAATTGCTTCATGCGCTGCCTCCGAGGCTGCCATGTACTCCGCTTCACATGTAGATCCCACCACGACGCTCTGCTTGCAGCTGCACCAGCTTACTGCTCCACCATTCAACATATACACGTATCCGGTTTGTGACTTAGAGTCATCCAGATCTGTGTCGAAGCTAGCGTCGACGTAACCCTTTACGGCGAGCTCTTCGTCACCTCCATAAACGAGAAACATGTCCTTAGTCCTTTTCAGGTACTTCGGGATATTCTTGACCGCTGTCCAGTGTTCCTTGCTGGGATTACTTTGGTACCTTCCTACCAAACTTACGGCAAGGTTTACATCAGGTCTGGTACACAGCATGGCATACATAATAGATCCTATGGCTGAAGCATAGGGGATGACACTCATCTCTTCTTTATCTTTTGCCATGGTCGGGCATTGAGCCGAGCTCAATCTCACACCTTGCAATACAGTCAAGAACCCTTTCTTGGACTGATCCATTTTGAACTTCTTCAAAATCTTATCAAGGTATGTGCTTTGTGAAAGACCTATGAGGCGTCTCGATCTATCCCTATAGATCTTGATGCCTAATATGTAAGCAGCTTCTCCAAGGTCCTTCATTGAAAAACACTTATTCAAGTAGGCCTTAATGTTGTCCAAAAGTTCTATATCATTTCCCATCAAAAGTATGTCATCTACATATAATATGAGAAATGCTACAGAGCTCCCACTCACTTTTTGTAAACGCAGGCTTCTCCATAAGTCTGCATAAACCCATACGCTTTGATCATCTCATCAAAGTGAATGTTCCAACTCCGAGATGCTTGCACCAGCCCATAAATGGATCGCTGGAGCTTGCATACTTTGTTAGCATTCTTAGGATCGACAAATGTTGGGGAACGTAGCAGAAATTCAAAATTTTCCTACGTGTCACCAAGATCTATCTAAGGAGAAACCAACAACGAGGGGAAGGAGAGTGCATCTACATACCCTTGTAGATTGCTAAGCGGAAGCGTTCAAGAGAACAGGGTTGAAGGAGTCGTACTCATCGTGATCCAAATCACCGGAGATCCTAGTGCCGAATGGACGGCACCTCCGTGTTCAACACACGTACAGCCCGGTGACGTCTCCCATGCCTTGATCCAGCAAGGAGAGAGGGAGAGGTTGAGGAAGTGATGTAGGGCGAAACCCTAAGTAGATGATCTTTCACGTTTGGAGCGGATCCTACGGGGAAACACGAAGAACGCGTGGAAATCACAAAGGGGAAAACACGGGGAGGAACGAGAGAATCACGAAACCGACATAGGATCAATCACACGAGTGCTAGATCACCGAACACATAGAGTAACATATGATCCACAATCAACAAAGGTAAGGATACAAAGGAACCGTTCTTCTCCATACGGAGGTCTTGATGATCTTCCCTAGAAAGGGGTCTTGAATCCGCTTGGGGGATCTTCTCCGAAGAGGTCGTGAGCTCCGAGGAGAAGTAACCAAGTGGATGAGCAAGGCTCTCACACAAATATGAGCTAAACCAATGCTAAAACCTAGAAAGAGGAAGGGGAAGGAGTATATATAGTCTAGGGGGGCGAAGAGGTACATGGGCTTCAGCCCTTTACTGTGTGCAGACAGGCGGAGCCGGATGTCCGGGCGTCGGGGTGGATGTCCGGGGCTTCCGGAGGCGCCGGATGTCCGGGCTGGAGGCTCGATCTTCTGTGGTTCCTGGTGCGCGGCGCCGGATTTCCGGGGTTTTGGCCGGATTTCCGGGCTGAGGCCGGATGTTCGGGCTGGACGCCGGATGTCCGGGCCCTATAGACTGGGACGGCTTGGCTGTTGCTGATGGAGATGCTCCAGGGGCCGGATATCCAGGGCCTGGGCCGGATGTCCGGGGCCTGGAAGGTGAGCTTGTCCGTTTCAGCTGGTTCTCTTCATCCGTTTTGTGGGCAGCTTGTCCGTCTTCATGTGCATCCTCGGGAGGTTCTTCTTGACACCTAATCATGCATAGTATATCGGACTTAGATAGTAGCCATGTCTCGAGAGGATCATATGAGATATCATTTAGGAGAGAAGTCACCTTGGTCTCGAGAGCTCTAGCACGTGCTCTAGTCATGGGTCCTCTTGAGGCTTGGTGAGGCGATGGTAGGTCCATGGGGATGACCGAGGGATGCTCCGCATCATCTCCCCCCCCCCTTGTGAAAGATCCGACCTCGAATCGAAATCCTCATCACCATGGTACGGGGAGAGATCGGAGACATTGAAGATGTCGCTCATGTTGTACTTGTCGCGTGGGAGGTCGATCTTGTAAGTGTTGTTGTTGTAGCGTGCTAGCACCTTGAAGGG
This sequence comes from Triticum aestivum, assembly GCF_018294505.1. Classification (NCBI taxonomy): domain Eukaryota; kingdom Viridiplantae; phylum Streptophyta; class Magnoliopsida; order Poales; family Poaceae; genus Triticum; species Triticum aestivum. The sequence continues at coordinate 56,863,664 of NC_057795.1, forward strand.
TCCGTCGGCTCGAGGGAGAAGCTTGGACTTGCGTTCGTTGGGGAAGCGGTCTTTGTGAAGGTGTAGCCACACTAGGTCTCCAATGTTGAATGTCTTGGGTTGCTTGTTGACGTTGAGCTTGGACGCTAGTCGTTGTATTTTGCGCTCGATGGTGTGCCTTGTATCCTCATGCATCTTCTTGATGTAGCTTGCTCGTGCACTCGCATCCATGTTGGTGCGCTCTTGTAGAGGGAGAGGTAGAATGTCCAATGGGGACAACAGGTTGAAGCCGTAGATGACCTCGAAGGGGGACTTGCCGGTAGTCAAATGGCTTGCACGGTTGTAGGCGTACTCGGTGATGGGTAGACATGCCTCCCACTCCTTGATGTTCTTCTTGATCAACACGCGAAGTAGAGTGGATAGTGTCCGGTTCGTCACCTCCGTTTGGCCGTCGGTTTGAGGATGGTATGCGGATGAGAACAAGAGCTTGATTCCGAGCTTGGCGCATAGAGTCTTCCAAAAGTAACTCAAGAACTTGACGTCGCGGTCGGAGACGATTGTCTTTGGTACTCCATGGAGGCGCAAGATTTCCCTACAAAAGAGATTTGCAACATGTGAAGCATCGCCTATCTTGTTGCAAGGAATGAAATGTGCCATCTTAGAAAATCGGTCCACAACGACAAACACGGAATCCTTTCCATTTTGAGTGCTAGGCAAACCAAGTACAAAATCCATACTAATGTCTTCCCATGGTTGATAAGGAATAGGAAGAGGCATGTAAAGACCATGAGATTGAGCTTTAGACTTAGCTTTGCGACATGTAGAGCATCGGGTGGTGAAGCGTGATACGTCGCGGAACATCTTGGGCCAAAAGTAGTTCTTGGATAGCGTGGAGAAAGTCTTGTCGCGTCCAAAGTGTCCCATGAGTCCGCCTCCATGAGCCTCTTGCAAAAGGAGCAAACGAAGAGAAGACTCGGGAATGCATAGTTTGTTAGCTCTCATAAGATAACCATCCTTGATGTAGTATTGTTTCCAAGATGTATGCGTCAAACATTTAGCATAATGAGGTGCAAAAGATGGATCACTAGCATACAAGTCTTTTATATGCTCAAAGCCAATAACATTGAACTCAAGTTTAGTGACAAGCGTGCATATGCGTGAAAGTGCATCGGCAACTACATTTTCCTTACCCTTAATGTATTTAATCACATAGGGGAAAGATTCAATAAATTCACTCCATTTGGCATGTCGCTTGTTCAACTTAGTTTGACCTTTTAAGTACTTAAGCGTTTCATGATCGGTATGGATGACAAACTCATGAGGTCTAAGATAATGTTCCCAAACATGTAGTACATGCACTAAAGCATACAATTCTTTGTCATATGTGGGATAGTTAAGTTGAGCACCGGAGAGTTTTTCACTAAAATATGCAATGGCTCGTTTTTCTTGCAATAAAACTCCGCCAATTCCGGTACCACTTGCATCACAATGAACCTCAAATTTTTTGTCAAAGTTAGGCAAAGCAAGAATCGGAGCATGAGTAAGCAAAGACTTGAGCTCATCAAAAGCGGTGGATTGCAAAGATCCCCAAACAAAAAGAGTATTCTTCTTACTCAAAGCATGCAGAGGGGCGGCAATAGTGCTAAAGTTTTTCACAAAGCAACGATAAAAACCCGCAAGACCAAGAAAACTTCGCACTTGTTGCAAATTGGTGGGTTGTGGCCAAGTTTTAATTGCTTCAATTTTAGTTTCATCAACATGGACACCCTTGGAAGAGACAACGAAACCCAAGAAAACCACTTTGTCAACACCAAATGTGCACTTTTTCATGTTTGCATAAAGACTTCCCTTGCGAAGGGTTTGTAAAACAGATTTAACATGATTAATATGCTCTTTCATGGTTTTGCTAAACACAAGAATATCATCAAAATAGACCACAACAAAGACGCCAATGTAAGGTCGAAGTACATGATGCATAAGACGCACGAAAGTACCGGGTGCCTCCGATAAACCCATAGGCATCACTAACCACTCATATAAGCCAAATTTTGTTTTGAAAGCAGTTTTCCATTCATCACCTTCTTGTATGCGGATTTGATAATAGCCACTTTTAAGATCAATTTTTGAGAAAAAGTTGGCTCCACTAAGTTCATCAAGCATATCATCTAATCGAGGAATGGGATGCCTATAATGAACGGTGATAGCATTTATAGGTCTACAATCGGAACACAAGCGGAAACTTCCATCGGGCTTAGGCACAAGTATAACGGGAACGGCACAAGGGCTTAAGCTTTCACGTACATGACCGTTGTCGATTAGTTGTTGTACTTGACTTTGAATCTCCTTGGTTTCTTCGGGATTGACACGGTATGGGGCTTTGTTTGGAAGTGGCACTCCGGGGATGAGGTCGATTCGATGCTCAATGCCTCGTAGAGGAGGTAGACCCGGAGGTAGCTCATTGGGGAAAACATCTTGAAATTCCTGCAAAAGAGATTGAAACACCAAAGGTAGCTCGTGAATGGTGTTAGTTTTTGGTTCTCCATCCTTGCACACAGGGACAAAGTGCATCACACTCGATGGGTTCTCACACACTTCTCTCATCTCACTTTTGGTGGCAAATATGATGAGGTTTTTCTCTCTAGGCGAAGAGGCGCTCAAGTTTGGTTTGTGGCTCTCACTCACTTTTGGGTGGGTCACTTTCTCACTCTTCTCTCCATGGTGGGTGGCTTGCTTGTCGGCTATCACTTGACTAGGAGACATGGGTCTTAGCACATATTCTTTTCCTTTCATCTTGAAGCTATAGTGGTTGGTACGCCCGTTGTGGAAGACACCACGGTCGAATTGCCATGGTCGACCAAGAAGGAGGTGGCAAACGGTCATTGGGACCACATCACACTCCAAAGTGTCCTCATATGCACTGATTTTGAAGGAGACTTGGACCGTATGCTCGACTCGTATAGTGCCGGAGTCACTTAGCCATTGAACCTTGTAGGGGTGCGGGTGCTTCCTCTTGACCAATTGAAGCTTGGAGCATAGTTCTTCACTTGCCAAGTTGTGGCAACTACCTCCATCGATGATGACCTTGACGGACCTTCCATTGATGCCGGCCTTTGTGTGGAAGATGTGGCATCGTTGGTCTTCTTCTTGTTGATGTTGAAGAGTCAAGACCTTGGAGACAACGAGAGCGGGGCTCGAATCCTCATCACAAAAGACTTGATCATCTTCATCCTCGTTCACGCGCCGGTGCATGGCCACTTGCTCAAGAGCTTCCATCTCCTCTTCACTCATGGAGTCATATGTGCCATCGTCGTTGAGGATCATGGTGCGCTTGTTCATGCATTCATAGGACTTGTGGCCTCGGCCGCCGCAAGTGAAACACTTGAAGGAGATTGTCTTGACGGTCTCATCGGTTGGAGTAGACGATGAAGCACGCGGCTTGAAGTTGCTTGTAGTAGGAGGAAGACGACTTGAACTTGATGAAGGTTTCTTGAAACTTGACTTGTCGTCGTTGCTTGGAGAAGGCTTGGTTGATGTAGAAGTCGGAGTAGTTGTTGAAGCTTGGATGTTGGAGAAGCCGTAGGTCTTGGATGAGTACTTGGCGTACTTGAAGTCATCTTGCACTTGACGTTCCGCCTTTGTAGCTTGATGCACGAGCTCAATGAGGTTGGAGTAGGGTTGGAAGTCGGCGATCTTCTTGATGGGATGATTGAGTCCATTCAAGAATCGTGCCATTGTTTGCTCATCATCCTCTGTTACATTGGCTCGAATCATGGCAATCTCCATTTCCTTGTAGTATTCTTCAACACTCTTTGTTCCTTGCTTGAGTAGTTGGAGCTTCTTGAAGAGATCGCGGTTGTAGTAGGTTGGCACAAAACGTGCTCGCATGACATCCTTCATTTGAGCCCAAGTGGTGATTGGAGGTTCACCTCTTGCTTGTCGGCGCTTAAGGACTTGTTCCCACCATATGAGCACATAGTCTTGGAACTCTAGTGATGCCATTGCGATCTTCTTCTCTTCATCATAGTTGTGCAAGCGAAAGATTTTGTCGACCTTCAATGCCCATGAGAGGTACTCTTCCAGATCATTGCTTCCATTGAACTTGGGCATTGTGAATTTTAGCTTGCCATAGCGTTGCTCTTCATTGTGTTGTTGGCGATGGTGATGATGATGCCCTTGATGTGGAGGGTAATCATCCTCATGTTCCTCTTGGCGTGGAGGAAGTACATGGTCAACTTGTTCTTGTTGAGCTTGAAGTTGAGGTAGAGCTTGACGAGCTTATGGAGGAGCTTGTGGAGCTTGACGTTCTGGTGGAGGACCTTGTGGAGCTTGATGTTGCACACGCGGTTGGTAGTTCCTCTCTTAGATTTCTTCTCGAAGAGCTTCCTCTTGATTGCGCCGTTCACGATTGCGGTTGGCGATAGCTCGACTTGATTCTTGAAGGGCACGTTGCGCCTCAAGAGCTTGCGCTTCTCGTTGTTGTTGTTGAAGACGTTGAGCCTCGGCGTCTTGTTCTTCTTGGTGTAGACGCACCCGTTCTTCTTCTTGGCGCCGTAGTCGTTGTCGTTCTTGAGCTTGAGCAAAAGCGACTTGGTTTGATTGAGGACGAGGGACTTGCTCATCGACTTGCTCTTGTGAATGCTTGTCATGTAGTGGGTTGCGAGATGCATGACGGTCTTGACGCGCGGCTCGTCGAAGAGTGTTCGATGACGGTGTACTTGAGTCGGAGAAGGTGTCGTCGGAGTGTCGACTCGAGCGGCTCCGTCTTGAGGATGAAGAAGTGGAAGGATGCCGGTTCCTCATCAAGGCGCGGATCTCGTCCATTCTTGCATCATTCTCTTGCTTGTGAGCGTCGAACTTGTTATCGAAGTAGTCTCTTGTACGTTGCTCGGAGAGTCGCAAGTCGGTGGCGAGGTTGTCGATGGGGTCGCTCATAGCTTGTTGCTCTTGGTGTAACGCCCTTTGAGCACCAAAGAGGTGGCTCTTTGTGACGAATGATGACATGTCATCGTCTTGCTCGATGAAGAGTGGGTTTGTAGAAGAACTTGGCCTATCAATCATTCCAAACAAAATGTGAGTGGTAGAAGGAAAAGAACGTGTACCAAATGTACCTTGACCGAAGTTGAAAATGAATCAAGTTCACTCCAATGCAGACAATGAAATAGCACTTTTGGTACCAATTCTTGTCGGTTCGCACACCTACACACGTAAAAGCTTTTGGTGGAGCTTGGTTAGGATGGTGGCACAAAATTTGATGCAATTGAAAGCGAGATTCAATAATGTTGGAAAAGATTCACAAATTTGCAAATGCAACAAGTAGACCAAGCTAGTATGGGTACACGGAAACACACATGCAAATAGATAAATGGGATTGTGCAAACCAAAAGTGAGCCAAAATGTGGAAACCACGAAAATGCTCTTGTTGCACAATACTAGAGAGACACTAGCATGATTGCACAATAGGCGGATACGCAAACTTGTGCACAACCTACTAGACAAAAATGCAACTATCTCTATCCCAAGTATGCTATATGTATGGTATTTCGGTGCAATGATCCAAGATGATCCAATATGACAATCTTAATGTAGTATGATGCTATGGTTCTTGGTCATAAGCTCTTTGCTTATCTTTCCTCTTTGCTTAAAAGCTTGGGTGGCTCTTTCTCTTTTGAGCTCTTTTCTCATGCAAAACTTCACGAACCAAGATAGCAATTGTGTATGCTATGACAACTTTGTGACATACAAGTGGATCCCAAGATATGCACCACGTTGATATGGTATGTATGCTATGGAGTATGATCCCTAATGTGCACAAGTCACGTTGCCAGCAATACTCAATGGCTAGTCTCGATGGGTAAGCGACGCAAAAGTAAGGCCATGTGGGGTATCAATGCAATTGCAAGTTATGACAAAGATGTCGTCGAAGTTACCGTCCTTGGCGATGTTGAGTAGTCGATGGAGGTGAGCGGTGGTGGTGATGACGTCGAACCGTACCTATATAGCCGAAACACAATAGGACACGGGAACCACAACTCAAAATTTCAAAGACCAAAACGCGTCAAAATCGACATAGGAGGTAGCGGTGAGCGGTGGTGGTGGTTGTGGAAAGTGTTGTGGGTATGCGGGATAAGGCGTGGGCACCGTGGCAAAATTTGGCGAAGGTATGGTGAAATGGACGCGGGGGTGGAGTTGCTGTTTCCCAGGGGCCGGATGCTCGGGCCAGATGCCAGATGTCCGGGGCGCCGGATGTCCGGCGGACACGGGTCGGATGTCCGGGCTCTGGATCAGGGACGAACACGATGAACTCCACGGGGAGAATTGCAACTCCGGGGCAAAATTCGGACGAATTGATGGATGGAAAAGGGTGGGGAGGGTGGGGAAAGCTAGATCCACACGCAGCAACACAAATCCATGGACCAAATCCAACAAAATTTCATCACACCAACAAATCACAAAAAAAAATTGGGGCTATTTTTGGTGGGGATTTTCAGATTTAGGACGAAAACAACAAAATCAAGCTAGAAAACACGGGGTAGGGGCTCCAAAAACGTGATCAACGTGGCTCATGATACCAAGATGATGTAGGGCGAGACCCTAAGTAGACGATCTTTCACGTTTGGAGCGGATCCTACGGGGAAACACGAAGAACGCGCGGAAATCACAAAGGGGAAAACACGGGGAGGAACGAGAGAATCACGAAACCGACATAGAATCAATCACACGAGTGCTAGATCACCGAACACATAGAGTAACATATGATCCACAATCAACAAAGGTAAGGATACAAAGGAACCGTTCTTCTCCGTACGGAGGTCTTGATGATCTTCCCTAGAAAGGGGTCTTGAATCCACTTGGGGGATCTTCTCCGAAGAGGTCGTGATCTCCGAGGAGAAGTAACCAAGTGGATGAGCAAGGCTCTCACACAAATATGAGCTAAACCAATGCTAAAACCTAGAAAGAGGAAGGGGGAGGAGTATATATAGTCTAGGGGGGCGAAGAGGTACATGGGCTTCGGCCCTTTACTGTGCGCAGACAGGCGGAGCCGGATGTCCGGGCGTCGGGCCGGATGTACGGGGCTTCCGGAGGCGCCGGATGTCTGGGCCAAGTCGCCGGATGTCCGGGCTGGAGGCTCGATCTTCTGTGGTTCCTGGTGCGCGGCGCCGGATTTCCGAGGTTTTGGCCGGATTTCCGGGCTGAGGCCGGATGTCCGGGCTGGACGCCAGATGTCCGGGCTCTGTAGACTGGGACGGCTTGGCTGTTGCTGATGGAGATGCTCCAGGGGCCGGATGTCTGGGGCCTGGGCCGGATGTCCGGGGCCTGGAAGGTGAGCTTGTCCGTTTCAGCTGGTTCTCTTCATCCGTGGAGTGGGCAGCTTGTCCGTCTTCACGTGCATCCTCGGGAGGTTCTTCTTGACACCTAATCGTGCATAGTATATCGGACTTAGGTAGTAGCCATGTCTCGAGAGGATCATATGAGATATCATTCAGGAGAGAAGTCACCTTGGTCTCGAGAGCTCTAGCACGTGCTCTAGTCATGGGTCCTCTTGAGGCTTGGTGAGGCGATGGTAGGTCCATGGGGATGACCGAGGGATGCTCCGCATCAGGAAGACTCCATCCAGCAGCAGCACAACGACGTGGTGGTGGTGGAGGAGCGTGGCAATCCTGCAGGGCTTCGCCAAGCACCGCGGGAGAGGAGGAGGGAGAGAGGTAGGGCTGCGCCAGGGAGAGGTGAAACTCATGTGTTGGCAGCCCTCAAGACCTCAACTATATATAGGGGAGAGGGAGGGGTGCGCCCCCTCTAGGGTTTCCACCCCAAGGGGTGCGGCAGCCCCAATCCCATCTAGGGTGGCGGCCAAGGGGGGGGGAGAGGGGAAACTTGCCCCCCAAGTTAGGTTTTTTTTTTGAGAAAGGCCCCCCAAGTTAGGTGGGTGCGCCCCCTCCCCCAACCCTAGGCGCCTTGGGCCCTTGTGGGGGGGCTCACCAGCCCACCTGGGGCTGGTCCCCTCCCACCCTTGGCCCATGTAGCCCTCCGGGGATGGTGGCCCCACTTGGTGGACCCCCGGGACCCTCCCGGTGGTCCCGGTACGTTACCGATAAAACCCGAAAATTTTCCGGTGACCAAAACAGGACTTCCCATATATAAATCTTTACCTCCGGACCATTCCGGAACTCCTCGTGACGTCCAGGATCTCATCCGGGAATCCGAACAACATTCGGTAACCACATACAAACTTCCTTTATAACCCTAGCGTCATCGAACCTTAAGTGTGTAGACCCTACGGGTTCGGGAACCATGCAGACATGACCGAGACGTTCTCCGGTCAATAACCAATAGCGGGATCTGGATACCCATGTTGGATCCCACATGTTCCACAATGATCTCATCGGATGAACCATGATGTCAAGGACTCAATCGATCCCGTATACAATTCCCTTTGTCTAGCGGTATTGTACTTGCCCGAGATTCGATCGTCGGTATACCGATACCTTGTTCAATCTCGTTACCGGCAAGTCTCTTTACTCGTCCCGTAACACATCATCCCGTGATCAACTCTTTGATCACATTGTGCACATTATGATGATGTCCTACCGAGTGGGCCCGGAGATACCTCTCCGTCACACGGAGTGACAAATCCCAGTCTCGATTCGTGCCAACCCAACAGACACTTTCGAAGATACCTGTAGTGCACCTTTATAGTCACCCAGTTACGTTCTGACGTTTGGTACACCCAAAGCATTCCTACGGTATCCCGGAGATGCACAATCTCATGGTCTAAGGAAAAGATACTTGACATTAGAAAAGCTTTAGCATACAAACTACGATCTTTGTGATAGGCTTAGGATTGGGTCTTGTCCATCACATCATTCTGCTAATGATGTGATCCCGTTATCAACGACATCCAATGTCCATGGTCAGGAAACTATAACCATCTATTGATCAACGAGCTAGTCAACTAGAGGTTTACTAGGGACATGGTGTTGTCTATGTACCCACACATGTATCTGAGTTTCCTATCAATACAATTATAGCATGGATAATAAACGATTATCATGAACAAGGAAATATAATAATAACTAATTTATTATTGCCTCTAGGGCATATTTCCAACAGTCTCCCACTTGCACGAGAGTCAATAATCTAGTTCACATCGCCATATGATTAACACTCACACGTCACATCGCCATGTGACCAACATCCAGAGAGTTTACTAGTGTCATTAAACTAGTTCACATCATCTTGTGATTAAGACTCAATGAGTTCTGGGGTTTGATCATGTTTTGCTTGTGAGAGAGGTTTTAGTCAACGGTTCTGCAACATTCAGATCCGTATGTACTTCGCAAATCTCTAGGTCATATTATAAATGTTGCTTCCACGCTCCACTTGGAGCTATTCCAAATGGTCGCTCCACTATACGTATCTGGTTTGCTACTCAGAGTCATTCGGATAGGTGTTAAAGCTTGCATCGACGTAACCCTTTACGTCGAACTCTTTATCACCTCCATAATCAAGAAACATATCCTTATTCCTCTAAGGATAATTTTGACCGCTATCTGGTGATCCACTCCTTGATCACCTTTGTACCCTCTTGCCAGACATGTGGCAAGGCACACATCAGGTGCGGTACTTAGCATAGCATACTGTAGAGCCTACGTCTAAAGCATAGGAGACGACCTTCGTCCTTTCTCTCTTTTCTGCCGTGGTTGAGCTTTAAGTCTTAACTTCGTACCTTACAACTCAGGCAAGAAATCCTTCTTTGACTGATCCATCTTGAACACCTTCAAGATCATGTCAAGGTACATGCTCATTTGAAAGTATTATTAAGCATTTTGATCTATCCTTATAGATCTTGATGCTCAATGTTCAAGTAGCTTAATCCAGGTTTTCTATTGAAAAACATCTTTCAAATAACCCTATATGCTTTCCAGAAATTCTACATCATTTCTGATCAACAATATGTCAACAACATATACTCATCAGAAATTCTATAGTGCTCCCACTCACTTCTTTGGAAATACAAGTTTCTCATAAACTTTGTATAAACCCAAAATCTTTGATCATCTCATCAAAGTGTACATTCCAACTCCGAGATGCTTACTTCAGTCCTTAAAAGGATTGCTAGAGCTAGCATACCTTTTAGCATCCTTAGGATCGACAAAACTTTTCTGATTGTATCACATACAACCTTTCCTTACGAAAACTGGTAAGGAAACTCGTCTTGACATCCATCTGCCAGATTTCATAAATGCAGCTAATGCTAACATGATTCCGACGGACTTAAGCATCGCTACGGATGAGAAAATCTCATCGTAGTCAACTCCTTGAACTTGTGAAAAACTCTTCGCCACAAGTCGAGCTTCATAGACGGTGACATTACCGTCCATGTCCGTCTTCTTCTTAAAGATCCATTTATCTCAATGACTTGCCGATCATCGAGCAAGTCCACCAAAGTCCATGCTTTGTTCTGATAGATGGATCCTATCTCGGATTTCATGGCTTCTAACCATTTGTCGAAATTTGGGCCCACCATCGCTTCTCCATAGCTCGTAGGTTCATTGTTGTCTAGCAACATGACCTTTAGGACAGGGTCACCGTACCACTCCGAAGCAGTACACGTCCTTGTCATCCTACGAGGTTCAGTAGTGACTTGATTTGAAGCTTCATGATCACTATCATAAGCTTCCACTTCAATTGGTGTAGGTGCCACAGGAACAACTTCATGTGCCCTGCTGCACACTGGTTGAAGTGATGGTTCAATAACCTCATCTAGTCTCCACCATCCTCCCACTCAATTCTCGAGACAAACTTTTCCTCGAGAAAGGTCCTGATTCAAGAAACAATCCCTATTGCTTTCGGATCTGAATTAGGAGGTATACCCAACTATTTTGGGTGTCCTATGAAGATGCATTTTATCCGCTTTGGGTTTGAGCTTATCAACCTGAAACTTTTCACATAAGCATCGCAGCCCCAAACCTTTAAGAAATGACAGCTTACGTTTCTCTAAACCATGGTTCATACGGTGTCATCTCAACGGAATTATGTGGTGCCCTATTTAAAGTGAATGTGGTTGTCTCTAATGCCTAACCCATAAACCATAGTGGCAATTCGATAAGAGACATCATGGTACGCACCATATCCAATAGGGTGCATCTATGATGTTCGGACACACCATCACACTATGGTGTTCCAGGCGGTATTAACTGTGAAACAATTTCCACAATGTCTTAATTGCGTGCCAAAGCTCGTAACTCAGATACTCATCTCTATGATCATATCATAGACATTTTATCCTCTTGTCACAATGATCTTCAACTTCACTCTGAAATTACTTGAACTATTCAATAATTCAGACTTGTGTTTCGTCAAGTAAATATACTCAACATCTACTTGAATCATCTGTGAAGTAAGAACGTAATGATATTCACTGCATGCCTCAGCACTCGTTGGACTACACACATCAAAATGTGTTACTTCCAACAAGTTGCTATCTTGTTCCATCTTACTGAAATGAGGCTTTTCAGTCATCTTGCCTATGTGGTATGATTTGCATATCTCAAGTGATTCAAAATCAAGTGAGTCCAAACGATCCATCTGCATGGAGTTTCTTCATGTGTATACACCAATAGACATGGTTCGCATGTCTCAAACTTTTCAAAAATGAGTGAGTCCAAAGATCCATCAACATGGAGCTTCTTCATGCGTTTTATACCAATATGACTTACATGGCAGTGCCACAAGTAAGTAGTACTATCATTACTATCTTATAATTTTTGGCATGAAAATGTGTATCACTACGATCGAGATTCAATAAACCATTCCTTTAGGTGCAAGACCATTGAAGGTATTATTCAAATAAATAGAGTAACCATTATTCTCCTTAAATGAATAACCGTATTGCGATATACATAATCCAATCATGTCTATGCTCAACGCAAACACCAAATGACAATTATTCAGGTCTAATACTAATCTTGATGGTAGAGGGAGCGTGCGATGTTTGATCACATCAAACTTGGAAACACTTCCAACACATATCGTCAGCTCACCTTTAGCTAGTCTCCGTTTATTCCGTAGCTCTTTTATTTTGAGTTACTAACACTTAGCAACCGAACCGGTATCTTAAAACCCTGGTGCTACTATGAGTACTAGTAAAGTACACATTAACATAATGTATATCCAATATACTTCTATCGACCTTGCCAGCCTTCTCATCTACCAAGTATCTAGGGTAATTCTGCTCCAGTGGCTGTTCCCCTTATTACAAAAGCACTTAGTCTCGGGTTTGGGTTCAACCTTGGGTTTCTTCACTAGAGCGGCAGCTGATTTGCCGTTTCATGAAGTATCCCTTCTTTCCCTTGCCCTTCTTGAAACTAGTGGTTTCACCAACCATCAACAATTGATGCTCCTTCTTGATTTCTACTTTCGCGGTGTCAAACATCGCGAATACCTCAAGGATCATCATATCTATCCCTGATATGTTATAGTTCATCATGAAGCTCTAGCAGCTTGGTGGCAATGACTTTGGAGAAACATCACTATCTCATTTGGAACATAACTCCCACTTGATTCAAGTGATTGTTGCACTCAAACAATCTGAGAACAAGCTCAACGATTGAGCTTTTCTCCCTTAGTTTGCAGGCTAAGAAAATCGTCAGAGGTCTTATACCTCTTGACATGGGCACGAGCCTAAAATCCCAATTTCAGCCCTCGAAACATCTCATATGTTCCGCGACGTTTCGAAAACGTCTTTGGTGCCTTAACTCTAAACCGTTTAACTGAACTATCACGTAGTTATCAAAACGAGTATGTCCGATGTTCGTAACATCCACAGATGACGTTTGGGGTTCTGCACACTGAGCGGTGCATTAAGGACATAAGCTTTCTACTGATCGCATAATCACTATTGTCAACTTTCAACTATATTTTCTCTAGGAACATATCTAAAACAGTAGAACTAAAGCGCGAGCTATGACATAATTTGCAAAGGGCTTTTGACTATGTTCAAGATAATTAAGTTCATCTTATGAACTCCTCAGATAGACATCCCTCTAGTCATCTAAGTGATTACATGATCCGAGTCAACTAGGCCGTGTCCGATCATCACGTGAGATAGACTAGTCATCACCGGTGAACATCTTCATGTTGATCGTATCTACCATACGACTCATGCTCGACCTTTCGGTCTCTTGTGTTCCGAGGCCATGTCTGTACATGCTAGGCTCGTCAAGTCAACCTAAGTGTTTCGCGTGTGTAAATCTGGCTTACACCCGTTGTATGTGAACGTAAGAATCTATCACACCCGATCATCACGTGGTGCTTCGAAACGACGAACTTTCGCAACGGTGCACAGTTAGGGGGAACACCTTCTTGAAATTTTAATGAGGGATCATCTTATTTACTACCGTCGTTCTAAGCAAATAAGATGCATAAACATGATAAACATCACATGCAATCAAATAGTGACATGATATGGCCAATATCATATTGCTCCTTTTGATCTCCATCTTTGGGGCTCCATGATCATCATCGTCACCGGCATGACACCATGATCTCCATCATCATGATCTCCATCACCGTGTCTCCATGAATTTGTCTCGCCAACTTATTACTTCTACTACTATGGCTACCGGTTAGCAATAAAGTAAAGTAATTACATGGCGTTGTTCAATGACACGCAGGTCATACAATAAATAAAGACAACTCCTATGGCTCTTGCCGGTTGTCATACTCATTGACATGCAAGTCGTGATTCCTATTACAAGAACATGATCAATCTCATACATCACATATCATTCATCACATTCTTCTTGGCCATATCATATCACATAGCATACCCTGCAAAAACAAGTTAGACGTCCTCTAATTGTTGTTTGCATGTTTTACGTGGCTGCTATGGGTTTCTAGAGAGAACGTTTCTTACCTACGCAAAACCACAACGTGATATGCCAATTGCTATTTACCCTTCATAAGGACCCTTTTCATTGAATTCGTTCCTACTAAAGTGGGAGAGACTGGCACCCGCTAGCCACCTTATGCACCAAGTGCATGTCAGTCGGTGGAACCTGTCTCACGTAAGTGTACGTGTAAGGTCGGTCCGGGCCGCTTCATCCCACAATACCGTCGAAACAAGATTGGACTAGTAACGGTAAGCATATTGAACAAAATCAACGCCCACAACTACTTTGTGTTCTACTCGTGCAAAGATTCTACGCAATAGACCTAGCTCATGATGCCACTATTGGGGAACGTAGCAGAAATTCAAATTTTTCCTACGTGTCACCAAGATCTATCTAAGGAGAAACCAGCAACGAGGGGAAGGCGAGTGCATCTACATACCCTTGTAGATCGCTAAGCGGAAGCGCTCAAGAGAACGGGGTTGAAGGAGTCGTACTCGTCGTGATCCAAATCACCGGAGATCCTAGTGCCGAACGGACGGCACCTCCGCGTTCAACACACATACAGCCCGATGACGTCTCCCATGCCTTGATCGAGCAAGGAGAGAGGGAGAGGTTGAGGAAGACTCCATCCAGCAGCAGCACAACGGCGTGGTGGTGGTGGAGGAGCGTGGCAATCCTGCAGGGCTTCGCCAAGCACCGCGGGAGAGGAGGAGGGAGAGAGGTAGGGCTGCGCCAGGGAGAGGTGAAACTCATGTGTTGGCAGCCCTCAAGACCTCAACTATATATAGGGGAGAGGGAGGGGGGTGCACCCCCTCTAGGGTTTCCACCCCAAGGGGCGTGGCAGCCCCAATCCCATCTAGGGTGGCGGCCAAGGGGGCGAGAGGAGAAACTTGCCCCCCAAGTTAGGTGGGTGCGCCCCCTCCCCCAACCCTAGGCGCCTTGGGCCCTTGTGGGGGGGCTCACCAGCCCACCTGGGGCTGGTCCCCTCCCGCACTTGGCCCGTGCAGCCCTCCGGGTATGGTGGCCCCACTTGGTGGACCCCCGGGACCCTCCCAGTGGTCCCGGTACGTTACCGATAAAACCCGAAACTTTTCTGGTGACCAAAACATGACTTCCCATATATAAATCTTTACCTCGGGACCATTCTGGAACTCCTCATGACATCCGGGATCTCATCCGGGACTCCGAACAACATTCGGTAACCACATACAAACTTCCTTTATAACCCTAGCGTCATCGAACCTTAAGTGTATAGACCCTACGGGTTCGGGAACCATGCAGACATGACCGAGACGTTCTCCGGTCAATAGCCAACAGCGGGATCTGGATACCCATGTTGGCTCCCACATGTTCCACGATGATCTCATCGGATGAACCACGATGTCAAGGACTGAATCGATCCCGTATACAATTCCCTTTGTCTAGCGGTATTGTACTTGCCCGAGATTCGATCGTCGGTATACTGATACCTTGTTCAATCTCGTTACCGACAAGTCTCTTTACTCGTCCCGTAACACATCATCCTGCGATCAACTCTTTGATCACATTGTGCACATTATGATGATGTCCTACCGAGTGGGCCCAGAGATACCTCTCCGTCACACGGAGTGACAAATCCCAGTCTCGATTCGTGCCAACCCAACAGACACTTTCGGAGATACCTGTAGTGCACCTTTATAGTCACCCAGTTACGTTGTGACGTTTGGTACACCCAAAGCATTCCTACGGTGTCCGGGAGTTGCACAATCTCATGGTCTAAGGAAAATATACTTGACATTAGAAAAGCTTTAGCATACGAACTACGATCTTTGTGCTAGGCTTAGGATTGGGTCTTGTCCATCACATCATTCTGCTAATGATGTGATCCCATTATCAACTACATCCAATGACCATTGTCAGGAAACTATAACCATCTATTGATCAACGAGCTAGTCAACTAGAGGTTTACTAGGGACATGGTGTTGTCTATGTACCCACACATGTATCTGAGTTTCCTATCAATACAATTATAGCATGGATAATAAACGATTATCATGAACAAGGAAATATAATAATAACTAATTTCTCATTGCCGCTAGGGCATATTTGCAACAACAAAACCTTTCGGCTGCATCATATACAGTTCTTCCTTAAGATGTCCGTTAAGGAATGCTGTTTTGATGTCCATCTGCCATATCTCATAATCATAGTATGCGGCAATTGCTAACATGATTCGGACGGACTTCAGCTTTGCTACGTGAGAGAATGTCTCATCATCGTCAACCCCTTGAACTTGTCGATAACCCTTAGCGACAAGTCGAGCTTTATAGATGGTAATATTACCATCCGCGTCCGTCTTCTTCTTAAAGATCCATTTGTTTTCTATCGCTCGCCGATCATCGGGCAAGTCTGTCAAAGTCCATACTTTGTTTTCATACATGGATTCTATCTCGGATTGCATGGCTTCAAGCCATTTGTTGGAATCTGGGCCCACCATCGCTTCTTCATAGTTCAAAGGTTCACTGTTGTTAACAACATGATTTCCAGGACAGGGTTGCCATACCACTCTGGTGTGGAACGTGTCCTTGTGGACCTACGAAGTTCAGTAGCAACTTGATCCGAAGTACCTTGATCATCGTCATTGATTTCCTCTCCAGTCGGTGTAGGCACCACAAGAACATTTTCCTGAGCTGCACTACTTTCTGGTTCAAGAGGTAGTACTTCATCAAGTTCTACTTTCCTCCCACTTACTTCTTTCGAGAGAAACTCTTTTTCCAGCAAGGATCCGTTCTTGGCAACAAAGATCTTGCCCTCGGATCTTAAGTAGAAGGTATACCCAATGGTTTCCTTAGGGTATCCTATGAAGACGCATTTTTCCGACTTGGGTCGAGCTTTTTAGGTTGAAGTTTCTTGACATAAGCATCGCATCCCCAAACTTTTAAAAACGACAGCTTAGGTTTCTTCCCAAACCATAATTCATACGGTGTCGTCTCGACGGATTTAGACGGAGCCCTATTTAAAGTGAATGTAGCTGTCTCTAGAGCATATCCCCAAAATGATAGCGGTAAATCGGTAAGAGACATCATAGACCGCACCATATCCAATAGAGTGCGATTACGACGTTCGGACACACCATTACGCTGAGGTGTTCCAGGCGGCGTGAGTTGTGAAACGATTCCACATTTCCTTAAGTGTGTACCAAATTTGTGACTTAAATATTCTCCTCCACGATCTGATCGTAGGAACTTTATCTTTCGGTCACGTTGATTCTCTACCTCATTCTGAAAATTCCTTGAACTTTTCAAAGGTCTCAGACTTGTGTTTCATTAAGTAGACATACACATATCTACTCAAATCATCAGTGAGAGTGAGAACATAACGATATCCTCCACGAGCCTCAACGCTCATTGGACCGCACACATCGGTATGTATGATTTCCAATAAGTTGGTTGCTCGCTCCATTGTTCCGGAGAATGGAGTCTTGGTCATCTTGCCCATTAGGCATGGTTCGCATGTGTCAAATGATTCATAATCGAGATACTCTAAAAGTCCATTAGCATGGAGCTTCTTCATGCGCTTGGCACCAATGTGACCAAGGCGGCAGTGCCACAAGTATGTGGGACTATTGTTATCAACTTTACATCTTTTGGTATTCACACTATGAATATGTGTAACATTACATTCGAGATTCATTAAGAATAAACCATTGACCATCGGGGCATGACCATAAAACATATCTCTCATATAAATAGAACAACCATTATTCTCAGATTTAAATGAGTAGCCATCTCGTATCAAACGAGATCCAGATACAATGTTCATGCTCAAACTTGGCACTAAATAACAACTATTGATGTTTAAAACTAATCCCATAGGTAAATGTAGAGGCAGCGTGCCGACGGCGATCACATCGACCTTGGAACCATTCCCGACGCGCATCATCACCTCGTCCTTCGCCAGTCTCCGCTTATTCCGCAGCTCCTGCTGTGAGTTACAAATATGAGCAATGACACCGGTATCAAATACCCAGGAGTTACTATGAGTACTAGTAAGGTACACATCAATTACATGTATATCACATATACCTTTAGTGTTGCTGGCCATCTTGTCCGCTAAGTATTTGGGGCAGTTCCGCTTCCAGTGACCCTTCCCTTTGCAATAAAAGCACTCAGTCTCAGGCTTGGGTCCATTCTTTGAATTCTTCCCGGCAACTGGCTTACCGGGTGCGGCAACATCCTTGCCGTCCTTCTTGAAGTTCTTCTTGCCCTTGCCCTTCTTGAACTTGGTAGTTTTATTGACCATCAACACTTGATGTTCTTTCTTGATTTCTACCTTTGCCGACTTCAGCATTGAAAATACTTCAGGAATAGTTTTCACCATCCCCTGCATATTGTAGTTCATCACAAATCTCTTGTAGCTCGGTGGGAGCGAGTGAAAGATTATGTCAATGACCGCCTCGTCCGGGAGGTTAATGTCCAACTGGGATAGGCGGTTGTGTAACCCAGACATTTTGAGTATGTGCTCACTGACAGAACTATTTTCCTCCATCTTACAACTATAGAACTTGTCAGAGACTTCATATCTCTTGACCCGGGCATGAGCTTGGAAAACCATTTTTAGCTCCTCGAACATCTCATATGCTCCGTGTTGCTCAAAACGCTTTTGGAGGCCCGGTTCTAAGCTGTAAAGCATGCCGCACTGAACGAGGGAGTAATCATCAGCACGTGACTGCCAAGCGTTCATAACGTCTTGGTTCTCTAGGATGGGTGCTTCACCTAGCGGTCCTTCTAGGACATATGCTTTCTTGGCAGCTATGAGGATGATGCTCAGGTTCCGGACCCAGTCAGTATAGTTGCTGCCATAATCTTTCAGCTTGGTTTTCTCTAGGAACGTGTTGAAGTTCATGTTGACATGAGCATTGGCCATTTGATCTACAAGACATATTTGCAAAGGTTTTAGACTAAGTTCATGATAATTAAGTTCATCTAATCAAATTATTTAATGAACTCCCACTCAGATTAGACATCCCTCTAGTCATCTAAGTGTTACACGATCCGAGTCGACTAGGCCGTGTCCGATCATCACGTGAGACGGACTAGTCATCATCGGTGAGCATCTCCATGTTGATCGTATCTTCCATACGACTCATGTTCGACCTTTCGGTATCTGTGTTCCAAGGCCATGTCTGTACATGCTAGGCTCGTCAAGTTAACCCTAAGTGTTTTGCATGTGTAAAACTGTCTTACACCCGCTGTATGTGAATGTAAGAATCTATCACACCCGGTCATCACGTGGTGCTTCGAAACGACGAACTTTAGCAACGGCGCACAGTTAGGGGAGAATACTTTCTTGAAATTGTTATAAGGGATCATCTTATTTACTACCGTCCTTCTAAGTAAACAAGATGCATAAACATAATAAACATCACATGCAATTATATAGTAGTGACATGATATGGCCAATATCATATAGCTCCTTTGATCTCCATCTTCGGGGCTCCATGATCATCTTCGTCACCGGCATTGACACCATGATCTCCATCATCATGATCTCCATCATCGTGTCTCCATGAAGTTGCTCACCAACTATTACTTCTACTACTATGACTAACGGTTTAGCAATAAAGTAAAGTAATTACATGGCGTTAAATCATTGACACGCAGGTCATACAATAATTAAGACAACTCCTATGGCTCCTGCCCGTTGTCATACTCATCGACATGCAAGTCATGATTCCTATTACAAGAACATGATCTCATACATCACAATATATCATTCATCATTCATCACAACTTTTGGCCATATCATATCACAAGGCAATTGTTGCAAAAACAAGTTAGACGTCCTCTAATTGTTGTTGCATCTTTTACGTGGCTGCAATAGGGTTCTAGCAAGAACGTTTTCTTACCTACAAAAAAGCCACAACGTGATTTGTCAACTTCTATTTACCCTTCATAAGGACCCTTTTCATCGAATCCGCTCCAACTAAAGTGGGAGAGACAGACACCCGCTAGCCACCTTATGCAACTAGTGCATGTCAGTCGGTGGAACCTGTCTCACGTAAGCGTACGTGTAAGGTCGGTCCGGGCCGCTTCATCCCACAATACCGCTGAAGCAAAATAAGACTAGTAGCGGCAAGAAAGTTGACAACATCTATGCCCACAACAGATTTGTGTTCTACTCGTGCAATAGAGAACTACGCATAAACCTGGCTCTAATACCACTGTTGGGGAACGTTGCAGAAAATAAAAATTTTCCTACGGTTTCACCAAGATCCATCTATGAGTTCATCTAGCAAAGAGTCATAGGAGTGCATCTGCATACCTTTGTAGATCGCGAGCGGAAGCGTTCAAGAGAACGGGGTTGAGGGAGTCGTACTCGTCGTGATCCAAATCACCGATGGCCAAGTGCCGAACGGACAGCGCCTCCGCGTTCAACACACGTACGGAGCGGATGACGTCTCCTCCTTCTTGATCCAGCAAGGGGGAAGGAGAGGTTGATGAAGATCCAGCAGCACAACAGCGTGGTGGTGGATGCAGCAGAGTTCCGGCAGAGCTTTGCCGAGCTTCTGCGAGAGGGAGAGGTGTAGCAGGGAAAAGGGAGGCGCCAAGACTTTAGGGTGCGGCTACCCTCCCTCCCCCCTCCTTTATATAGGCCCCCAGGGGGGGCGCCGGCCCTAGAGATGAGATCTCTAGGGGGGCAGCGGCCAAGGGGGGTGGAGTGCCCCCCAAGGCAAGTGGAGGTGCCCCCTGCCCTAGGGTTCCCAACCCTAGGCGCAGAGGGGGGCCCAAGAGGGGCGCACCAGCCCAATAGGGGCTGGTTCCCCTCCCACTTCAGCCCATGGGGCCCTCCGGGATTGGTGGCCCCACCCGGTGGACCACCGGGACCCTTCCGGTGGTCCCGGTACAACACCGGTGACCCCCGAAACTCTCCCGATGGCCGAAACAGCACTTCCTATATATAATTCTTTACCTCCGGACCATTCTGGAACTCCTCGTGACGTCCGGGATCTCATCCGGGACTCCGAACAACTTCTGGTTTGCTGCATACTCATATCTTCTACAACCCTAGCGTCACCGAACCTTAAGTGTGTAGACCCTACGGGTTTGGGAGACACGTAGACATGACCGAGATGGTTCTCCGGTCAATAACCAACAGCAGGATCTAGATACCCATGTTGGCTCCCACACATGCTCCTCGATGATCTCATCGGATGAACCACGATGTCGAGGATTCAATCAACCCTGTATACAATTCCTTTGTCAATCGGTACGTTACTTGCCCGAGACTCGATCGTCGGTATCCCAATACCTCGTTCAGTCTCGTTACCGGCAAGTCACTTTACTCGTACCGTAATGCATGATCCCGTGACCAAACACTTGGTCACTTTGAGCTCATTATGATGATGCATTACCGAGTGGGCCCAGAGATACCTCTCCGTCATACGGAGTGACAAATCCCAGTCTCGATCCGTGTCAACCCAACAGACACTGTCGGAGATACCTGTAGTGCACTTTTATAGTCACCCAGTTAC
This sequence comes from Triticum aestivum, assembly GCF_018294505.1. NCBI lineage: Eukaryota > Viridiplantae > Streptophyta > Magnoliopsida > Poales > Poaceae > Triticum > Triticum aestivum. The sequence goes on from NC_057795.1 coordinate 56,885,048, forward strand.
GTTGTGACGTTTGGTACACCCAAAGCACTCCTACGGTATCCGGGAGTTACACGATCTCATGGTCTAAGGAAAAGATACTTGACATTTGAAAAGCTCTAGCAAAACGAACTACATGATCTTGTGTTATGCTTAGGATTGGGTCTTGTCCATCACATCATTCTCCTAATGATGTGATCCCGTTATCAACGACATCTAATGTCCATAGTCAGGAAACCATGACTATCTGTTGATCAACGAGCTAGTCAACTAGAGGCTCACTAGGGACATATTATGGTCTATGTATTCACACGTGTATTACGATTTCCGGATAATACAACTATAGCATGAATAAAAAACAATTATCATGAACAAGGAAATATAATAATAATCCTTTTATTATTGCCTCTAGGGCATATTTCCAACAGGGTATTGCCAAGGCGGTCGAGGTAGCGAGTAACTCATGCCCATGGACGCCATTGCACTGGCGTGACACGGTACCTCCTCGGGCTCCTCGCCGACGCCATCACAACTCACAACACCCATAAACATAGCCTTGGTGCCAACTGCCGATGTGTTTCCTCGCTACACCGGTGAGACTTGAGATGAGAAAGGTTAATCAGTTCATGATTGGATCGATTGGCACAATGGCAAGTACCGACAGTGAACACCCGCTGAAGTTGTTGATGGTGACTGAGAAGAGTAGAGGATGATACATTGACACACATACGCGATCGCTGGCGGGCTCCGTGGTGTAGTGCAGGCAGCAGGGGGTAGCAGTGACTCGGATGTGCAGACTTATGCGGCTTGCTAACTCTGGTGTGGTGAGCCTCATCGATGGATCGAAGTTGCCGTCATGGCCGCCGGGGCAGACTCGACATGGCCATCTGCGTGCTGCCTTCAAAGAGGAGCGCAGCCGCTGCACCGCCGCGAGGCGCGTCGTGGTGTTCGCCGTATTTTGGTCGCGATTTCTTTTTCTCTCGAGAAGGGAGAAGACGATGGTAGGCAAGAGAAGACTTGGACGTGGGCCATCCAATAGTTAATCTCTGCCGTTGAACGCGAGGGAGCACGGATGGGAGTATTTCGGGGGAGCAGGCAAGCCTCATCCTATTAGTAGGTATAGATATAGATATAGATATAGAGGTATAGATATAGGTATAGAGGTATAGAAATATATATGGTAGAAAAACCAATCGGGGTCTCGGTTGTTTAGTTTGCTATACGCCTGTTTGTGCCTGATTTGTGTGTGGTGATGTCCTAAATATGGTCGTTATTTCAGCATGGATGGACATGAGCAATGCATCCCCCCCCCCTCCTTCCTCTCTATGTGTAAATATGATCATGTTCGAAGAGAAATGGTATTATTGTGACTACTATATTTTTATGCGAGGAGACGTTTTCAAAGCTGCGTGAACATTTAATTTTATACATGAACTGATGAAGAACTATTAGTTGAGCATTACCTTGTAAAAAAGAAACCAATTTTTATACATGAACTGATGAAGAACTATTAGTTGAGCATTAACTTGTCAAAAAGAAACCAAGGTTTATTTTTGCACAAAAAAATATAACAAAGTAGAGCATTAACATAACCCCCGCAACAAAGAAAGAAAAAGAGCATTAACATGAGTACGGATCTTCTTTTACTCATAAACTATCTTTTGCGAAACTTTTATGTGCATTGGGATTTTACTAAACCTGATCTACAAAGCTTATTTCCTACTTTTAATAAATAATATTGAACACGAACATCGATGAAAAAACATGCATTCACCATCATTTCCTTGGAAGAACAATCCGGGCTGCGGAAGCCTCTAGAGTCTAACCGTACGGAGATATTTTGGTAAAGCGCTCTGGATACCCATACAAGTAATAAGGATGTGTCCATGACTTAGCATGGGGTCCTGGGGCAATAGGAGGATGGATGTACATCCATCCAATCACACTATATATAACCATAGGCAATGTAAGATGTTTAGAGAGTTGCTTGAAAAAGTAAAACATTTTTCTCTTAAACAATTATGTTTTTTAGGTGATTAAGTAAGCGTCGATGATATACAAGTACCATTCCTTTATAAAACCGGTTTATTTTTACAAGCACCTCTCTAAACACTTTGTGTTGCACACGGCTTAACACACACCACAAGGCAGGCAGCGCGGTCTGCTCACAACTAGGACAAACCATTTCCCATATCCGACATCTTCGCCGGCCGTGTGAGCCCCGAGAATTTTTTGCATCATTATAAGCACAATTTGTTTTGTTCCGTTGACCTTAGAACATGAATTTTATTTTCTCTCTAAGCACCATGACAGTTACTTATGCGATAAAAGAAATAAAAAGTCTGTTATATTAAGCCATGAAAGATGCACATATTATTTAAAAATCATATAGTTGAACTATCAATGCATGTTCTGCCGGTTTGCATTAATTATAAACGAAAACCCTCACATGCATGACTGGGGAACCAATTGGAATTCTTTGTGCTTGTTGCCAATCATGCGATGATGGACTTCTTGTGACTATTTTAGATAACCTTTGCCTTATCATGAGAAAATAAGAAATGGTACACAAAGCGGATTCTAACACTCATTTTAATTGCATTTCCTTCTATATTTGCTCCAAGTATTAGGTTTATCCACGATCATTTTCCGATCAGAATTTCTTCTATTTCACATTGTGAGTTTCCAAATTACAGTTCAAATATTGACTCAAATTTAGTGGCATATCATAATAGAATGCTACATGGACAACATAGTTTATGACAGGGGTTCCAGGATACTATGTTGTTTAATTACCGGAAAAGGCTTTCGCCCCACTTTATAAATAAAGCAAACCACCACCACAGCCAACGGATACAATAAGGTTCACACCCACACACACAGATAAAAGCGAAACACGACAAGTAGTGCGAGGTTCTTCTGAGGGCATAGCTAAACAAGCCCAAAACATAGAAACAAGAACACAACAACGCAGGAAGGCCGCAGACGACGAGATCTAATCCGGCTCTGGAGGTGGTGGAGGAAGCGGCGGCGCCAAGCAAATAGCCAACGCACTGAGGGTAGCGATGATGTTGTTGATGGCGTTGTGATCCTGGGTCGGCTAAGCGGCCGCCAAAGCTGCAAGTAACCACACATTTTAAAAATGGTGTTAGTCGAGTGCCGAAGGGGAACACATTGAATCACAAGCTTATTGCGAACAGTCCACAGCGTCCACGCGAGGACCCCAACCGCCAGCCACCCACTACAAGAAATATGTCAGCTAGCGACCTTCTGTCAGTGACCCTTGAAGAATTGGTCATAGATCTATTACCATTTCAGACCAATTGGTCAAAAGCTGTTCGGGGGGCTCCAAACCCTAAACCATTGCGACCATTTTGGTCAGAAAGGTCGTAATTTCCTTACACGAAAAGGTCACAAAGCAAACAGTGCTAGTCCACTGCCTTATTTCTAGTTGTTAACGACCAATATAGATGGTCATAGCCTTGTAGATTGTGGTGGGTTGTGATGACTAGGCGCCATCTCATCGGTTTTGCCAATGTGTCATGTCCACATGGCAGTTTTTGCCCTAGGTTGTGAAGCAACCTATATTTATGTTATTCCAAAAATTCCCAAAAAATTCTCATAAATGTTTTGGATCATATCTTCATCAAATATGTCAAAAACATTCCTTGCCTAGTTCAAAAATAATTTGAAAACATTCATTTTCCTATTTTGTTCAGAGCAGCACTTTGTGAAGGAAGTACCACTTTGGCATGTCCAAATGATATCCATTTTCTACAGTGCTTTCCTATGCCCAAATAAACATCCTCCACCAAATGTCAGCTCAATCCATTCATTATTTTGAGCCCAGCTTCAACATTCATATTTATGTCCAGTGTGGTACTTTGTAAAGCAAGTACCACCTAGGCTCCTCCTTTTGAGGTGAAAATTTGTGAAGACAGTCTTCTTAGTAACTGATCATCCTCAGCCAAAACTCACACCCATTAGCCATGTGCATTTCCCGTACCGCAAATCAAACACTTGGCTGCTTATTCATGTTTGAGCGTCGATCGGTCTCCTCGTGAGAATCTTATGTTGTGATTTTCTTCCTAGCACCTACCTGGGGAGTGCCCAACCCACTAGACATGCCTAGGCCATCCAGAACACATGGCAACGCCACGGTCACGCGGTGACCACGCGGCGGGCATGCGAGCTTACGCGCTCTAGTGTTGGGGCCCTCGGCCACTGTCCAAACCTCGATGTCTCGCCATCAAACCATGTATTTCTGATTAAATAGATACTTATTTACCTAGAAATGATTTTTGGAAAAAAATAAAGAGCAAACTATGAGGCAGCTGCAGTTCAAATTTGACCCGCTTCCAACTGAATCGACGGGAATTTGTCTTTTTCACTAGAGGTGGATCAAAAATTTTGACACCCAACCATTTTTTCAATTGTGCATTAAATATGGCCTAGTATTTTATAAAATTGATTAGGTCCAATTTTGCAACAAATATATGGTAGGTCCTTCACAAAAAAACTCATTTCATGCACTCGAAAAATGGAAAATGGTTTTTTCGTCCAAAGAAAATGAAAACTTCCTTAGGCAACATTGTTTGCATTACAATATGCACCCCTGTGCACAATATGAGATCATTTGAACAAACTATGCCATGAATGTGGCCATAAGATTGATCATTTGGCTTGAAAGCCATGAATCTTCACACTTGATAGCTCATTTCCGAGAACACTTTTTTAAAATAATTACCATATTACAAGTTTATTACTTTTACTGGAAACTTGGTCACATATAATGACACAATGCAAAGGTTTTCCAATTTTTTGATTTTTTTGAATTTTTTATGCCCGTTCCAAAATGCGGTCAAAACGGCGGACTTGACCGTTCCTAGCTAGTGGTTGAATCTTGGATTTTTTTTGGTGTTTCTCTGATTAAATAGATACTTATGTACCTCGAAATGATTTTTGGAAAAAATAAATAACAAACTATGAGGCAACTGCAGTTCAAATTTGACCCGCTTCCAGCTGAATCGACGGGAATTTGTCTTTTTCACCAGAGGTGGATCAAAACTTTTTACACCCAACCATTTGGTCAATTGTGCATTAAATATGGCCTAGTATTTTATAAAATTGATTAGGTCCAATTTTGCAACAAATATATGGTAGGTCCTTCACAAAAAAAACTCATTTTAGGCACTCGGAAAATGGAAAATTAATTTTCCGTGCAAAGAAAATGAAAACTTCCTTAGGAAACATTCTTTGACATTCCAATATGCACCCTTGTGCATGATATGAGATCATTTGAACAAACTATGCCATGAATGTGGCCATAAGATTGATCATTTGGCTTGAAAGCCATGAATCTTCATGCATGATAGCTCATTTCTGAGAACACTTTTTAAAAATAATTGCCATATTACAAGTTTATTATTTTTCCTGGAAACTTGGTCACATATAATGATACAATGCGAATGTTTTCCAATTTTTGATTTTTTTGAATTTTTTATGCCCGTTTCAAAATGCGGTCAAACAGCGGGCTTGACCGTTCCTAGCTAGTGGTTGAATCTTGGAAATTTTTAATGTTTCTTTGATTAAATAGATACTTATGTACCTAGAAATGATTTTTGGAAAAAATAAATAGCAAACTATGAGGCAGCTGCAGTTCACATTTGACCCGCTTCCAACTAAATCGGCGAGAATTTGTCTTTTTCACCAGAGGTGGATCAAAACTTTTGACACCCAACCATTTTGTCAATTGTGCATTAAATATGTCCTAGTATTTTATAAAAATGATTTGGTACAATTTTGCAACAAATATATGGTAGGTCCTTCACAAAAAAAACTCATTTCGGGCACTCGAAAAATGGAAAATGAATTTTCCATGCAAAGAAAATGAAAACTCCCTTTGGAAACATTGTTTGGAATTCCAAGATGCACCTTTGTGCACAATATGAGATCATTTGAACAAACTATGCCATGAATGTGGCCATAAGATTAATCATTTGGCTTGAAAGCCATGAATCTTCACACTTGATAGCTCGTTTCCATGAACACATTTTTAAAATAATTACCGTATTACAAGTTTATAATTTTCCTGGTAACTTGGTCACATATAATGACGCAATGCCAAGGTTTTCCAATTTTTTGATTTTTTTTTGAATTTTTTATGCCCGTTTCAAAATGCGGTCAAAACGGCGGGAATGACCGTTCCTAGCTAGTGGTTGAATCCTGGAATTTTTGTGGTGTTTCTCTGATTAAATAGATACTTATGTACCTAGAAATGATTTTTGGAAAAAATAAAGAGCAAACTACGAGGTAGCTACAGTTCAAATTTGACCCGCTTCCAACTGAATCGACGGAAATTTGTCTTTTTCACGAGTGGTGGATAAAAACTTTTGACAGCCAACCATTTGGTCAATTGTGCATTAAATATGTCCTATTATTTTAGAAAATTGATTTGGTCCAATTTTGCAACAAATATATTGTAGGTCCTTCAAAAAAACTCATTTTGGGCACTCGAAAAATGATGAAAAATAGTTAGAAATATCGGAAATGCATACAAATTGGTCCTCATCCATAAAATGCGATCTAACTCTAGTGAAAATTTGTGTGGTGCCCTTCTAGAAAATATTTTTGATAGCTGCTTCACAAAATCCCTCTATTTTGAATACTTGAAAACTATTTTAAATCACTGATTTTCCGAACCAATCACAACTCGTCCCACGGATCGATGACGTGGCGCACATCCATCCATCCATCTCTCCATTCCACATCCATCCATCCATCCACCCACTCTCTCGCCGCGGCACCCAAACCCTAACTCCACTCCTCCCTCGTCCCCTCTCTCGCCACCGCACCCAAACCCTAACTCCACTCCTCTCCCCTCTCTCTCCCGATTCAGATGCACTCCTCGCAGACGCCACCCCAATTCAGCCGATCCCACCGTCAGCGCCTACGCGCCACCACTCGCTCCTCCTCGCCTTCCAGATCGCGCCGCCACCTCCCTCCCCATCCCCTCCTGGATCTCTCCCTCAGTGAGCCACCGGCGAGCCCTCTACTGCCCGCGCATGCACAACCTCGGCTCCTGCTACTCTCCATCGACCCCGATGCTCCTACTCCAGCCGGCATCTGGCGGAGCATCGCCACTCTGACCCCCTCCCTTCCCCACCCGCTCCTCTTGATCCCGTCCCCTTCCTCCCTGTCGTCTTCTCCTTGCGACGCCCCACCCTCCACCAGGCCCTCCGCCAGCCCGAGCCCCTCGCTCCCTTCTCCACCAGGCCCTCCACCTTCACTTGACTTGACCATGTCGTCGTGGGGGATGGGGTCGTTGGGCTCACGGCCGAGCTCGACAAGGTGGAGCTCGTGCGCGCCCACGACGATCCTGAGCGCAACGCCGGCTTCTGCTTCCTCTACTACGCGGACGCCGAGGCCGCGGTGGAGCGCGCGGCGCAGGTCGACGGTGTAGGTCGCGGGCGTGGCGGAGCCCATCCATCCACCCATCTTCCCCAAAGTTTCCTTCGACAAGTAGCAGCAACGGAAGGCCATGGCGACGAACGTGCAGATGGGCGGCGGCTCTCGCTCATCAACAACACCTTCTACTCCAACAAGGAGATCTTCCTCCGCGAGCTCATCTCCAACTCGTCAGATGTACTCCTCTATTCCTTCCTTCCTTCCTTCCTCTGTTTCCTCTGCTTCTCTCTCTGCCTTGTTTGTTCGTTCGTCGTCAGAGTCAGAGATGATTGATTGGTGGCTCGATTTGCTCACACGCGAATGCTTCTCTGCTTTGCTTGCAGGCGCTTGACAAGATCCGGCTCGAGAGCCTGACGGACAAGAGCAAGCTCGACGCCAGCCGGAGCTCTTCATCCGCCTCATCCCCGATAAGCCCAACAAGACGTTCTCCATCATCGACAGCGGCGTCGGCATGACAAAATCAGGTACTATATGTGCGCCTTCCCTTCCTCCTCTCCACTCTCAAATCTCATGGAGGAATTTTTTACGTGTGCCATCGTAGCTGAGTCCCTGAATGTCTGCATTTCTAGAGAACTAATTCAGAGTTTCATACTGAATATTCATTTGCCTACTAGACTTCTGACGGGAAGTAAATTGCAGTGCTGTGAGCCTCCACTGAGTTGTAGTGCTCCTCCACTTGCATATGTCGTCTTAACATGTGGTGATACTTATATGGTGCCGAATAATTCCCCTATGATGCCAATTGCACAATAATGTTATGGTGATCTAGTTGTCCATTCAATGTCAGATGACGTGTGACTGCACACACTGAAAAATCACCTTCTCTAAACCTTATATGGTCCACTGCTTGCCTCTGCTATTTACTTTGATGTCATATGCAATTCAATCGAAGTTCAAATTCCCAAATATTTGGCTAGTTGACTGTTGAAAATTTAGTTGCTCCACAAGGTGTTCCATGAACATTTCTTGTAGTCATTCTGCATATTTTGTAAGTTGTAGCCATGTGCAGATATTGATATTGCTCCCTCTGTTCCTAAATATAGGATGTTTTGGTAGTTCAATTGACCTCGATTTTGGCAGATTCCCTACACGTGTGTATCTATCAAGTCATCTTACTAGCGGCTGTTCAATTGACCTTGATCATGCAGGAACGTCACTAGATTCTGGAATCTGACCGAGATCCCGCCGGAGCTCTTCAACTCGATGGAGCTAGTCTCTCTGTGAGTCATGGCATTGGTGTCTGTTGCTGTGCAAACTGCTTACACTAGGCAATGCGAGAATTAAACAACCTACTAGAAGTAGGACAATGAGGTCAGTCCCTCCACTCCTCCTCACAGCGCCCCCTCTCTTCCTCCCTCCCGGCATTTCGAGTTTGGATCCGTGATTGCAACTCCTCTTTTTTGTAATTGCAGCAATGTCGCTTGATGAGTTGATGTCGTTCATGATATGATGTTCTGTATGCAGATCAATGTGCCTAACAACAACCAGCAGTTCATCAGCATCCTGACTGGCCATGTTAACTCCGCGTCCTACTTCTCGATGGATGCTGCATCCTTCCCCAGCAGGCTGCCAATGGCTGCGTGCCTGCACCCTGCTGCTTCTGTGCCGGTGCCGGCCACCGCGCCCAGTCGCCACGGCCAGCGGCAGCAGTCTCCTCGGCGGACGGCAGTGTGCAGGTGTGCACCCTGGCACTGGGGACTAGAGACGTGCAGCATAGAAGGCCAGCAGCTAGGAGCTGAGCAGCTGCACACAGAGCCGGAGGTAAGATTGAGGTGGACCAGATTGCTAATTTCTACCTAGTACAGTACATTTCGTTGGTTGCTAGAGAGCTGAGAGCTACCTAGTGCATAGAAGATGAATCCCAGCTTGTACAAATAAATGAATGATAAGCAGGCTAAGTAACATAATAACCAGCCTTCAGTTGTCTGCTAATTGCTATCCAGTATAGTACATGAACACATTTACATATTCGTTGAACTTCTCAATGCATGTACTATGTAGGCTTGAGACTAAGTTGCTGCTTAGGGTCAAGCTGGTTGGAGGCGGGTTTAGTGCATCCATGCTACTTGATATTAGATGTATTTTTTGTTATGATTATTAAGGAATACTATCAACTAATATCAAATAGCACAGCTAGTGATCTATGTGGTTCTAGTGAATGGGCAGCTGCAGATGTAGAATACGGTGATGTGCACTGATAGTACTGCAGTATTAGCAACAGAATAGCCCAACTCTGAAGAAAAGCTTGTAACAAAATTGATGCATATGATTAAACTGATGTGTAATTTGTTGTGCGCAACTGACACGTAAATGCTCTCTCGGGTGTCGGAGCAACAGCGAGCAACGGACCTTTTCTCGCAGAAGGTGAAGAGGTCGTCGTTCAGCACGTCGGACAAGGTAATGTCGTCTTACAAATTCTTACAAAAGTTTCATACCTACAAGACACAAACAGAATGAATTGATATTTGTATATGCCATGGAATTTTGAGCAGGTTCTTCAGCTGTCGGACGAGGTGGAGGCATGCTTCCTGTAGCACTTCGTGGGTAACGACTCAAGGTGCAGGTGACATCCATTATTCTCACTTAGGCGAATCTGAATGGGAATTCTGGACTTCTCTTTTGCGCTAATACAATGATATTAGATGTCTGTTGGTTGCTATATATGGGTAAGACGAATTGAATTGAATCCTGCTGTTTTCTTTTTGATGTACGCACACAAATGATTGTCATTCATGAACAACAAGCAACCATACTAGTTCCTACCTATGTTCCAGATATTGTTGTACGTATTATTTATTGTTGTACATATACACAACCTATTGTTGTACGTATCACTTCGAGAGATATTATGTGCTCTTAGACTATCATTGCATTGCGTGCTGTTCCTGCATACTGTATCTCAAGCATTGCACATTTGTGTTTGTTTAGGCGGACAACTACCCGTATAATATGCAAAACAACAACAAAGCTAGTGATGCTATGCTAAGATTAATGTGTACTTGTCAAACTCAAGATTACCCCTGTTAAAAGTTTGAAATGTCTTTTTTTTTTTAAATTGAAAGAGTCCTTCTAGCTTGTGTAGGTGTCTTGTGATCCTGTTCTAATTAATGTGTACAGTGCAAGCTCTTGTTTTTGTCTAAATGCGTGCACATAAGTTCAATTACCTTCTGAGAAATACTTGATGCACTTTTTTTTTCTGTTTCTCAAATACAAAATAGCTTGCTCCTTCTAGTTGTGGCATCCCCATTGTTAATCTTTATGATGTTGTTCCTCACTAGTATTCACTGATAACCATGCCTCGTTTTGATTGTTCTATTGTTATTTATGCCAAAAGGTTAACATGTTCGAATTTTTATTTTGTTCCTGACCATTTTGTTTTATAACATGCAGATGGTGGCCTCTATTCATGTTTCGTCGTGAGCTCCAGGATGAAGTTGGAAGAAGCAATGCATGATGGATCTAGGAGCAGTATAATGCTGATTTGTAAACTTGTTGTAATGCTAATTCAGGTTGTAATGCTGATTGTATGTGGCATCCTTCATTGTACACTTGTGGAGTTTGTTATATGATTGTAAACTTGATGCTGATCACATTGTATGTGTGTTATATGATCTAGCACTTTGATGGTTGATAACATTTGAAGTATTTCGTGTGTTTTCTGTGTGCCAATTTAAATACCAGGTATTTATTTGCATGAAATAAAAAAATGAAGAATATTGCCCTGACGGCTAGGACCCAGTATTAGAACCTGACAATGGGGACCCACCTGACTAGTGAACCCAATTTAGAAAAAAAGAAAAAAATGAAATTGTTGAGACAAAAAGGTCATGGCCCCAAAATAAAAAGGCTACAATGTTGGGCCTGGTCCATTAAGCTGACAAAAAATTCATAGGAAAAAATATATAAATGGGCTGAATTAATGGGCTTGGCCCATGTAGAAAACCGAATTGGACCGGGCTGAATCTTGTGCCACATCAGCTTGCCACGCTGGATGCCTACGTGGCCTGGGGAGGTTGCTAGTGACCAAAACGCCACAGTGGACATATTTTGGTCATAAACGTCTATGACCATTCCAGAAGAAAGCTTGCTATAGTCAGTTTACGACTGCCAGCTTTTGACCTTCTGTTTTTGGTCACAAAAAGGTCGCAAATGAAAAACCATGACCTTTCAGTGACCAATAGTGGTGGTCACAAGTTTACATATTTCTTGTAGTGACCTAATGTGGCGGCTAGCCTGGGGCGAGGCATGAACCTCGGCAAAAAGATTCGGGAAGTTGGTGTTGCACCAACGACCACTGACCGACTCGCGGAGGAAACTCCACAGGAACTGGGCAGAAACGCAAGACAAGAAGATATGATTGGAGTCCTCGAGCGTCCCACACAGGGGGCACATCCCATCACCGGGGCCATTTCGCTTCAGCACTTCCACTTGGACGTTCCCACGGATCCATTGCCAAAGGAAGATCCTGATCTTTAGGGGGAGTTTGATCTCCCAGGTCACTATAAGTGGCTCCGAGGCGGGAGTGGGGATGATGGCCCTGTAGAGGGATTTAGAGGAGAAGTAGCCCAAAGGATCTAAGCGCCAAGAAACAAGGTCCTGAGGTCTCGCGAGGTCCGGCTCATGGAGAGCAACGGTGTCCAGAGCTCGTGCCACACGCTCAATTCCAGGGGCCTAAAGGGCCGCCTGAACGCGAGATGCCCTAAGTCAATAAGAGCCGTCTCGACGGAGATCCTAGGGTCCATAGCGATGGCAAACAAGTCCGGGAAGCGGGCCGCAAAGGGGGAGTCACCCGCCCACCTATCGAACCAGAATAGCGTACTAGAGCCCGTTCCTATAGCGATGGAGGTCCCAATCCAGAGGACAGGGAGCAGCTGGATGATGGATTGCCAGAACTGGGAGCCACCAGTCCGCTGGCAGAAAGCAAGGGGTTGGTCGCGAAGGTATTTCTTCCGGATAATCTGCAGCCATAGACCATCCTCACCGCCGGCGATCCGCCAAACGAGTGAGGAGGGCAATGTTCATGCGTTTGGAAGACATGATACCAAGGCTGCCTTGGTCACGAGGTTTGCAAATCTCGGACAACCGAACCATGTGGTATTTATGTTTGTCTCCCTCGCCCGCCTAGAAGAAGTGTGCCTGAATCGTGCTAATCTCATGGTGTAGGGTCTCAGGCAGGATGTAGAAACTCATGATGAAAAGTAGGAGGCTGGACATGTTTGAGTTTATGAGGATTGTCCGAGCCACCTCCCATAGCCACTTGCCCTGCCAGGGTTCGATGTGGTGTTGAAGTTTGAGCACTGAGGGCCTCAAATCAGCAACAGACAAGCGAGAGTCACTGATGGGAATCCCCGAGTAGGTAGTGGGGAACGAACCTAATGGGAAATTAAGCCTGTCGGCAGGAGAGTACCCTAACACCATGACCTGACTCTTGTCGAAGTTGATCTTGAGGCCCGACAGGTGCTGGAAGCATAGGAGGAGGAACTTGAGATACATGATATCATCCACGGATCCTTCTACCATAATAATGGTGTCGTCTGCGCACTGGAGCAGAGAGACCCCACTGCCTCCGGCAAGGTGGGGAACAATGCCGCGAATGTGGCCCGCAGCCTTCGCCTTGTCGAGGATTGACCTAAGAGCGTCGACTACCATGTTGAAAAGGAAAGGGGAGAACGGGTCGCCCTGCCTGACCCCACATAAGGTGGGGAAATAGGGGCCTATCTCCCGTTGATGTTGATGGCAGTTTGACCAGAGGACACCATCTGCATGACTCGCGTGACGACCCAGCTGTCATCGAAGCCTTTCCTAATCAACACTTCCCGAAGGAAAGGCCAGCTGATAGTGTCATATGCCTTATGAAAGTCAATCTTCAGGAAGACAGCCTTGAGGTGCTTGGCGCAGGCCTTGTGGAGTACCTCGTGAAAGACGAGGACTCCGTCAAGGATGCACCATCCCTGGATGAAGGCTGATTGATCCGGGTGGGTGATGCGGTTGGCCAAAAAGGTCACCCTATTGGTGTATCCCTTTGCCAAGATGCGGAAGATCACATTAAAGATGGTGATCGGGTGGAACTGGCAAATATCCATCGCACCAGGAACCTTGGGGATGAGAGTAATGACCCCATAGTTGAGGAGACGAAGGTCGCAAGTGCCCCTATAGAATTCTTCAAAGAGGGCCATCACCTCAGGTTTGATCGCACTCCAAAAAGTTTGAAAGAACTTCACCGGTAGACAGTCCGGGCCTGGCGTGGAGGTTGCATTCATGCCCTTAATGGTCATCCACACCTCCTTCTCGGAGAATGGAGCCGTGAGGGCAGCATTCTTCTCTGCCGAGATGCATTGGTCGTCCAGCTAGAAGTTAGCAGCTAAGGCTCGGGGAGGCCGCGAAGAGGGCTTTATAGAAGCCATCAACGTGGAACCGGATGTCGGCCAGGCGCTAAATAAGGGTCTCCCCATCCCATAAGAAAGGAATCATGTTGCACCACCGGCGGCCATTGGCGACGGCCTGAAAATAGGCGGTGTTGGCATCACCTTTCAGGACCCACTTTTGGGTCCCCCGTAAGCGCCAATAGGCCACCTCGTCTGTCTATATGACCAAGAGTTGATCTTCTAGATCGTATCCAAGCAACCATTCATCTGGGGCGAGTCCAGTCGAGTCCGCGCAGATATCCAGGGCCTGAATGGCCGAGAGGATGGACTTTTTCCGCTCACGAAGATCTCGGCCAAGGTTAGCACCCCAACCCTTCATAATATGCCGAGACTGTGATGTCTACTACACAATCTTCTTCTTGTAGACGTTGTTGGGCCTCCAAGTGCAGAGGTTTGTAGGACAGTAGCAAATTTCCCTCAAGTGGATGACTTAAGGTTTATCAATCCGTGGGAGGCGTAGGATGAAGATGGTCTCTCTCAAACAACCATGCAACCAAATAACAAAGAGTCTCTTGTGTCCCCAACGCACCCAATACAATGATAAATTGCATAGGTGCACTAGTTCGGTGAAGAGATGGTGATACAAGTGCAATATGGATGGTAGCTATAGGTTTTTGTAATCTGAAAATATAAAACAGCAAGGTAACTAGTAATAAAAGTGAGCGTAAACAGTATTGCAATGCTTCGAAACAAAGCCTAGGGTTCATACTTTTACTAGTGCAAGTTCTCTCAACAATAATAACATAATTAGATCATATAACAATCCCTCAACGTGCAACAAAGAGTCAATCCAAAGTCACTAATAGCGGAGAACAAACAAAGAGATTATTGTAGGGTACGAAACCACCTCAAAGTTATTATTTCTGATTAATCCATTGGGCTATTCCTATAAGTGTCACAAACAGTCCTAGAGTTCGTAGTAAAATAACACATTAAGACACATATCAACCCAAACCCTAATTTCACCTAGATACTACAATGTCACCTCAAATATCCGTGGGTATGATTACACGATATGCATCACACAATCTCAGATTCATCTATTCAAACCAACACAAAGAACTTCCAAGAGTGCCCCAAAGTTTCTACCGGAGAGTCAAGACGAAAACGTGTGCCAACCCCTATGCATAAGTTCACAAGGTCACTGAACCCGCAAGTTGATCACCAAAACATACATCAAGTGGACCACGTGAATATCCCATTGTCACCACAAATAAGCACATGCAAGACATACATCAAGTGTTCTCAAATCCTTAAAGACTCAATTCGATAAGATAAGTTCAAAGGGAAAACTCAATCCATTACAAGAATGTAGAGGGGGAGAAACATCATAAGATCCAACTATAATAGCAAAGCTCGCAGTACATCAAGATCGTGCCATATCAAGAACACGAAAGATAGAGATCAAACACATAACTACTGGTACATATCCTCAGCCCCGAGGGTGAACTACTCACTCCTCATCATGGAGAGCATCGGGATGATGAAGATGGCCACCGGTGATGGTTCCCCCTATCGGTGCCAAAACCATAAGATCTCGGGTAGGGGGTCCCGATCTATGCGTCTTAGGCTGATGGTAACAGGAAGCAAGGGACACAATGTTTACCCAGGTTCGGGCCCTCTCGATGGAGGTAAAACCCTAGTTCTTGCTTAATTAATATTGATGATATGAGTAGTACAAGAGTAGATCTACCACGAGATCGTAGAGGCTAAACCCTAGAAGCTAGCCTATGATGATTATGATTGTAATTGTGATCGGCCTTCTAAGGACCAACCTCTCCAGTTTATATAGACATCGGAGAGGGCTAGGGTTTACACGGAGTCGGTTACAAGGAAGGAAATACAATATCCGGATCGCCAAGCTTGTCTTCCACACAAAGGAGAGTCCCATCCAGACACGGGACGGAGTCTTGAGTCTTGTATCTTTCACGCTCCAATAGTCCGGACGATGTATATAGTCCGGCTGTCCAGATACCCCCTAATCTAGGACTCCCTTAGTAGCCCCTGAACCAGGCTTCAATGACGATGAGTCCGGCACGCAGTCTTGTCTTCAGCATTGCAAGGCGGGTTCCTTCTCCGAATACTCCAAAGTAATTATCGAACACTTAGACCGTGTCCGTATCTGCGAGTCGATCCTCACATACTATCGTAGGGAACACAACATAAATCTAATCTGCTGGTAATCTTCGTACGTCGTGCCCCTGCATCATGGTTCGGCCCAACACGAACCGGTATTCCTTGGCCCACCTTGACTCGCGTTGCGAGGTGGTTTCATTGGCATGCCCTGCCAAAGCAGAGATCGTGCTCCTCTTATTACAGGATCTTCCATCAATATGGGCGTGTGCAACCCCACGACGACCGTTGGTATGACTCCGTGTGCTTTTAGATAAGTCTCAAGCGGTCATGCTGAGGACTCCTGATATTCACCCCCTTTATAAAGGGGCCGAGGCCTATACCTCTTTTCTACCACCCTTGCGCCCTTTCGCATCTCGAGTTCTAACACCCGAAACCAAAACTCAAACAACCCAGATCCTCCCATATGTCTGGACCCAACTCTCAGGGCTAGTGGGTGGCCTCCTTGATCCAAGAGGAGGATATTGCGAGGCTTAGGGAGGTTGGATATCTGACCGCCGACATCCAGCACAGGTTTCCCGCTCCAGGGCAGGTCATCCCTACGTCGGAGCCCAACGAGAGCATCGTGTTTGTTCCTCACTTCCTCTGCGGCTTGGGCCTCACCCTTGATCCCTTTGTGAGGGGGATCATGTTCTATTAAGGGTTAGATTTTCATGATCTAGCTCCGGACGCTATCCTCCATATCTCGTCGTTCATCATTGTGTGCGAGGCTTTTCTCCACGTCACTCCACACTTCGGCTTATGGCTCAAGACCTTCACTGTGAAGCCAAAGATGATCGAGGGGTGACATGTGGAGTGTGGAGGTGCTATAATAAGCAGGAACGCCGATGCCCCATGGCCAGAGGGTTCTTTCCTAGAAGTATCTGATGTATGGCAGTGGAGGTGGTTTTATGTCACGGCTCCCAGAGGCACAAAGTGGGTGGCCGCCCCCCGAGTTCCGCTCGGGCCCTCCGTCACAATTGGCATCATGGACCGACGTAGGATGGAGTTGGGGGCCCGCTGGTGATGTACTAATACTGCAGAGCCGTATCCGGGAGCTTCTTGAGAAGGACATTAACCTCGTCAGCATAATTCAAGTAATGCTAATCCAACGGATTTTGCCGTGCAAATGCCGGCCTCTCCGGATGTGGGAGTTCAATCCAGAGGGTCCGCGGACTATTAAGCACTTCTTCGGCCTGGCGCTCGAAGGGATGTGTAAGTTATTCTTCGGACCACAAGTAAAGTGTCTGGACAGCACCGAGGATGCGGGCCTAAGCTGCAATCGCCTAGATGCCCAAGTAAGTAACCTTAAAGCTAGACATTTCATTTTTATTTGTCATAGTCATTATTCTGAGAACCCTCCATGGCCAGGAATGGCTCAGCAAGGCGGAGAGAATAAGGTGTCCGGCGCCACTTCCCGAAGGCTCGCCTAGTCCTACGATAGCCAAGATGCTTGGTCGGGTGCTTAGCAAAATGCCCTCAGGGAAAGACGAAGGAAAGGACAGTGAAGCCGAACTTCACGCACTGCGCATCCGAACCGGGGGAATTGCTTCCTCCCCAAAGGACGATAGTAGGGGAGGGGAATCCAAGGTCTCCTCCCCGCGCAGGAAGAAAAAGGCCGCCTCCAAAGACTTGGAGACGAAGATGCCTAAACAGGGGAAGAAAGCATCACCGTAGGGCTCTGCCCCTACGGGCATCCTCACCACATCATGCCCGCCAACGGGCCAGCCCTCAACCGAGCTGTGAGTTAATCGTTAATTCGAAAGTGCTGCATTTCTCCGGGTTCAATAATCCAGGATTCATTTTTGCAGTCCGGCTAGCAACTCTTCTCAACAGAGTTCGTCTTTGGGGGATCTTCGTCCGGAGATGATGGAGAGCGAGACCCCACCCACCTCTCCGCCTCATGAGGCGGGCGACACCGAGGTATCGTCACGGAGGAGCCCGGATCTGCCGAAGCCGGAAGCTAATACGTTAGCTGCTCTGAGCCCGGAGCGTTCGGCTCCCACGGGGGGCGATGAGAAGGGTCCGGCATAGTTCGGTGTCCGGCCGGACATACTGACGGGCCTTCTGGAGTGAGCTGCGCTCTCGGAGGAGCACCGCTCATTAATGAGCACGGTGCTCAAGAAAATTTCATCCACCACAAGCGGTTTGAATGAAGCATTTACGAGCCTGCTCGGAGGCTTTGAGGTATGTAGTGAAAAATACACTATTTTTAGCTGTGAGGCACGCGCCAGGTGTGCTCCATATGGATAGTAGCCCCTGAGACTAGGGTTGCCCGCCCTAGGCGGCAAACGGCGGATCATATTGTGTAAGTAATGATTGCGCGGTACATATGCGCAGATATCTAAGGGTCTGGCAGCCGACAAGTCTGTTGAAGTTGCCGAACTAAGGAGGCAGATCGGATCTATTGATGCCGATATTGCGCTGGTGAACGAACGGCTGAACGAATCACAAGGTATGTGCTCTTCTTTTCCTTATTATGTTGTATAGGAAAATATGAGAGGGGCATAATATTAATGCGACATGTTTGGACTGCAGACAGAGCTGCTGTCGTGGAAGCCCTGAGGGCGGAACTTGCCCAAGCCAAAGAACAAGCTCGGGATAGCAATGCGGCTGCCCTAAAGGCGACCGATGAGTTGAGAGCCGAACAGGCTGCTCATCATCGAAGCGAGGAAAAGATAGCCAAAATGGTTGTGGAGTTGAAAAATGCCGCCGACCGGTATGAGCTCCTTGAAAAGGAGAATCAGGTTAATTCGGCTGACCTGAACAAGGCACTTAATGCCACCAAGGGGATGCGGACCGAAGTCAGGGGTGTGCGGGAGGAGCTTCGACAGGCCGGTAAAATAGTGTCTGGGGGCTCCTACCCACTGTGGACGAAGTTTTTGGATCCGAAGTATGCTCCCCTGGATGGACGCTGGAGTCCTGCAGACGCGTATGTGGACTTGGCAAAGAGTACAGCCGATGCAGCCAAGTTTTTCGAGAATCAAGGTGATCAAGAAGTGGAGAAGCTTTTCTAGTCGCAATTCAATGCTCCCGCGCGCCCGCTGCCGTTGAGTGAGAAGATGGCTGCCGTGGCGGAACTTCATAGGCTGTCCGGGCTTGCCATGCGGTCTGTAATAGACCATCTTTGGCCGAAGGAGCCGAAGCCGGACAGTTACTTTGGTTTGGTGCAACAATTCCTCGGGGTCGTATCTCAGATCGACGCCATGAGAAGGTCGGCGTCCATAGAGGGTGCATGAATGGCTCTTGCCCGTGTTAAAGCGTATTGGACAGATACGGAGGCCACCATTGTAGCGACCCAGAATCCGGCGGGAGGCCAGGATCCGGCCGAGCACTACTTGGAGCAGGTAACAGAAGGTGCCCGCTTAATAGCGGCGCAGTGCTCGAAGAATGACTTGTTCGAGTGACAAATCGAATCATTGTAAAAACAATGTTATTTTGATTACAAGGCTATATTTATACTTTTTGCCTGAAAATATTATTGTGTCTCCTGCGGGTCCATTTTTATGTATATGTGTAATCCGAAAGTTAGCAGTCGTTGGCTTCATCCCCCATGCATACAATGCGGGGGTGTTCGCGAAAAATATGCGTAATCACACTTGATCCAACGTCTTCGTCCATTAAGGAGGTGATCGCACGTCGAACTAGGCAACCGGACTATATAGCTGTAACACTTTCGCTTAGCCATGGGAGTTTAGCGGTGGGGCTACTATGTAGCCCCTGGTACCTTCGCGTACATCCGAATACGGGTGCATGTGTACATGACCGGGAAACGGTCCTTTGTTAATGCGGAGGAATCCTAGAGATTCCGACAAGTCTTCGAGTGGTTGAACAGTCTCTCGCTGTATCATGACAGTCAGTTTTCGACTTTCTCTACTGAGGTGCTCGTCTGGAATAACCAGGGCACAATTGCAGTAGTTCTCCTTTGGCTGCCTTAGCCGATAAGAACGGAACGTAAGACGGCAAACCCAGGAGCCGGGCAAACCCAACATTTGACCAAAGACATGATTCGGAGCTGATGCATATAAGGCCAAACTCGTGACGCCGAACACTCCCAAAGGTATTCGGACTTTATAGCAAAAAATGGGCTGAAGAGCGCCCTTTCATTATAAACCCTATATTTCCAGGTACGTGCATTAGTTTGCCGTGGCGAAATGCCAATAATGGTAGTATCCTCTGTGGGTATAGTACGCATGGGAT
Organism: Triticum aestivum; assembly: GCF_018294505.1. Taxonomy (NCBI): domain Eukaryota; kingdom Viridiplantae; phylum Streptophyta; class Magnoliopsida; order Poales; family Poaceae; genus Triticum; species Triticum aestivum. The sequence continues at coordinate 56,905,228 of NC_057795.1, forward strand.
GTGTGAACAACAAGAAGCAATATAAAAGGTTTACACAGGGGCTTAATCTAAAGAGAAACCTTTGAGCGGGGCCCTGCTGCACGTATGCGCCTTTGTCTCCGTTGTGCCGTTTCCTGGAAGGGTATCGCACACATTGTGTCTGTAAAAAAGAAAAACTCGTGTAAAAAGAGTACGACGTAAGCGTGCGATGGAGGATAAAAGTGTAAGGCATTGGCATGTAAATAAGGTCAGGCCGACGGTGGGGTTTTATTAAATATTTATAGCCCCTAGTGTCCTCTATGGGATTACATATACGGCGCCCTGGCTCACTTTTATCTGGGCTGCCAGACTCGTCTAACCGTGTCCGTGGTCTTAACGACCAGTCATGTTTTTTGGTGTCGGAGGCCGCTTAGAGTCCGGCCGCTAGGGCCGTCACGTATTCCTCCACGCGTGAAGAGCGTTGTGTGTTTCCGTTAACGGTGATGACGCCACGTGGACCGGGCATCTTGAGTATAAGGTAGGCATAGTGTGTCACTGTGTTGAAGCGGGTGAAGGCCGCTCTTCCAAGCGATGCGTGATAGCCGCTTTGGAAGGGTGCATGGTGAAGAGTAGTTCTTCGCTTCTGGAGTTGCCTGAGGAGCCGAATGTTACCTCCAGTATGACGGAGCCCCTGCCGTAGGCTTCAACGCCTGGTTTCACCCCTTCAAAGGTGGTTTTGCTTTGGATAATTCTGTATGGGTCTATCCCCATCCTACGGACAGTGTCCTGATATATAAAATTGAGATTGTTGCCGCCGTCCATGAGGACGTTGGTGAGATGGTATCAGTCGATTATAGGGTCAAGCATCAAGGCCTCTGATCCTCTGCGCCGAATACTAGCCAGGCAGTCCGTGTGATCGAAGGTGATCGGACAAGCCAACCAGTAGTTAGGTGTGGGTATGATGGGAAGAAGAAGAAGCAGAAGAAGAAGAAGAAGAAGAAGATCTATAGCGTACGCGTCTCTGAGCGCGCGTTCGTGCCTTCTCATGGATGTGTGAGTCGCGTGGATCATGTTTACTGTTTTAACCTCTAGTGGGAATTTTTTCTGTCCCCCAGTGTTCGGCTGGCGAGGTTCATCCTCATCTTCACTTGGTGTTTCCCTTCCCTTGTGCTCGGCATTTAATTTGCCGGCCTGCTTGAAGACCCAGCACTCTCTGTGCGCGTGGTTCGCAGGTTTGTCAGGGGTGCCATGAATTTGGCACAGTCTAGCCAGGACCCTGTTCAGACCGGACGATCCCTCTTTACTACCTTTAAATGGCTTCTTTTGCCGATCGGGTCGAGAGCCCCTGAATCCGGCGTTGACCGCTGTGTTGTCCGAGCTCTCTTCCTTGTTTTGACGTTTGTTTTTATTACGCCATGGCTTCCCGTTGCCATCCCTTATTTTGGATGTGCTTGGGACGCTGGTACCTTTAAGGGCCAACCAGCTATCTTCACCCACGCAAAAGCGGGTCATAAGGCTTGTTAGGGCTGCCATTGTCCTTGGCTTTTCTTGGCCAAGGTGCCTGGCGAGCCATTCGTCGCGGATGCTGGGTTTGAATGCCGCTAAGGCTTCGGCATCCGGACAGTCGACAATTTGATTCTTCTTAGTGACGAATCTGTTCCAAAGGTTGCGGGCGGATTCTCCGGGCTGTTGGATTATGTGACTTAAATTGTCCGCATCCGGAGGCCGGACATTAGTCCCTTGAAAATTGGCCCTGAAAGCGTCCTCGAGTTCCTCCCAACTCCCAATTGAATTTTCGGGGAGGAGTTTCAACCAGTGTCGAGATGGTCCCTTCAACTTGAGGGGAAGGTATTTCATGGCATGGATGTCATCTCCACAAGCCATGTGAATATGCAGGATAAAATCCTTGATCCAGACCCCTGGGTCTGTCGTTCTGTCGTATGCCTCTATGTTCACAGGTTTAAAACCCTGTGGAAATTCGTGGTCCAGTACTTCTTCAGTGAAGCACAGGGGATGAGCAGCCCCTCCGTATCTGGACGTGTTGTGGCATGCCGTCAGTTGTTGTTGTGTCCGGTGTTTATTCCGAACTGGTATTCGATTGGTATAATTGTTATGGTGACCATAATCCCGCGTCGGGGTGTGTCCTTTAGATCCGTCGATGGACCTAGCCGCGCAGGCTTTCTTATCCAGGTTCTCACGCAAATCGTGCGAGGCATCGGTGGCTGCTTTGTTGCAGTAATGAAGTGGTACGTCCGGCCTCCTGGTCGTGTTACTCTTTGGTGGGATGGCCTCGTCGTCGAATTTGGGCAGTAGCTTGTGTTTTGGATAGATCTTTGTATGGAGATCGTCGCCGTATCTTTCTTTAGTGTCTAGCACTTTATTCCATCTGCGATTGAGCGTTTCCTGTGCGGCTTTTAGCCGTTGCTTCTGCTTCTTTAGACTTCTCGCGGTGGCCATAAGCTTTCTGTGGAGGTTATCTCGTTCCACGCGTTTTTCCGGGATGATGAATGCATCGTCATCCGGACTGTGTTCTTGTCCTGGGGCGGTTTGATGATCTCGTCCCTCGAGATCATTGTGATCGGGTGTCTGCTCCGAACTGTGTTCGGCGTGACCTGGCTCGTCCTGCTCCATCGCTGGGTCCGTGGGGTCGTTGTTGCCTTCGGAGTTGACTGGGGTGTCGATCTTTCTAGCGCTCTTGTCGCTATTTTTATTGTTGCTGGACTTGGAGCGGCGTCTGCGCCGTCACTTTGGTTTTTGCCCGGGGGTTTTGTCTTCTGGATTGTCGCCGTCGTCCTTAGGTGTGTCCACCATGTATATATCATGCGACGGGGTGGCTGTCCACCGCCCTATGAGCGGTGGTTCCTGTTCTTCTCCTGCATCGTCGTCCATACCGTCAATGTCTTCGGAGTCGAAGTCAAGCACGTCGGTTAGATCATTGACCGTGGCAATGAAGTGGGTGGTGGGTGGGCAGCGAATTCCTTCGTCGCCTGCCTCCCACTCGAGCCGGACATAGTTCGACCAAGAGCCTCCTGACAAAGAGGGAGACTTTAGTGAGTTCAGCATGTCGCCAAAGGGCGAGTGCTGGAAGATATCCGTAGCAGTAAACTCCATTACCGGAGCCCAACCAGGCTCGGCGAGCTCGGGAGCACGCGGACTGGAACCTACAACCGGATACGAGTCCGGGGGTCCAGAGTCACATGCTTCCTTAGAAGTGAGGCCTGTGTTCGGCTCTACCGCCGATGAATGTGCGGCCGGCGGGGCGGGGTCCATCCACCTGTCCTTGGGCCACGCAGTCTGCTCTAGATTTAGGTCCAGGGCTGCTGCAGGGGTGATATTCCGAGCATTGTCCGACAGCAGGTCTAAGCCGTGCTCATCGTGACTGTCCGGCGCTCCTGGCGCAGGCCCGATTCCGTCGAAGATCAAGTCTCCACGGATATCAGTCGTGTAGTTTAGGTTTCCAAACCTGACCTGGTGGCCAGGGGCGTAGCCGTCGATCTGCTCCAGTTGGCCAAGCGAATTAGCCTGCAGCGCGAAGCCGCCGAACATGAAAATCTGTCCGGGGAGAAAAGTCTCACCCTGGACCGTGTTGTTTACGATTGAAGGCGCCATCAAGCCTTGCAGCAGCGACACAGAGGAACTCTCAACGAAAGCACCAATGTCGGTGTCAAAACCGGCGGATCTGGGTAGGGGGTCCCGATCTGTGCGTCTTAGGCTGATGGTAACAGGAAGCAAGGGACACAATGTTTACCCAGGTTCGGGCCCTCTCGATGGAGGTAAAACCCTACTTCCTGCTTGATTAATATTGATGATATGATTAGTACAAGAGTAGATCTACCACGAGATCGTAGAGGCTAAACCCTAGAAGCTAGCATATGATGATTATGATTGTAATTGTGATCGGCCTTCTAAGGACCAACCTCTCCAGTTTATATAGACACCGGAGAGGGCTAGGGTTTACATGGAGTCGGTTACAAGGAAGGAAATACAATATCCGGATCGCCAAGCTTGTCTTCCACGCAAAGGAGAGTCCCATCCGGACACGGGACGGAGTCTTGAGTCTTGTATCTTTCACGCTCCAATAGTCCGGACGATGTATATAGTCCGGCTGTCCGGATACCCCCTAATCCAGGACTCCCTCACCCCCTCCGGCAGGGTGCCGGAACAGGGTCCCGATTGTTTTTTGGTGGCTACAGAGGCTTGCGGCGGCGGAACTCCCGATCTATGTTTCTTTTCGGTGGTTTCTATATTTGTTGGAATTTTTGGTGTCGGTGTCATGTCAGGGGGGTCTCCGAGTCAGCCACGAGGTAGGGGCACGCTACCAGGCGTAGGGCGCGCCCCCACCCTCATGGATGACTCGGGACTCTTCTGGCCCAACTCTTTTATTTCGGGGGCCTCTTCTGGTCCATCAAAAATCCACAAAAAATGGCAGGTCAATTGAACTCCGTTTGGTATTCCTTTTCTGTAAAACTCAAAAACAAGGAAAAAACAGAAACTGGCACTGGGCTCTAGGTTAATAGGTTAGTCCCAAAAATCATATAAAATAACATATACATGCATATTAAACATCCAAGATGGATAATATAATAGCATGGAACAATCAACAATTATAGATACATTGGAGATGTATCAAGCATCCCCAAGCTTAATTCCTGCTCGTCCTCGAGTAGGTAGACGATAAAAATAGAATTTTTGATGTGGAATGCTACCTAACATATTTATCAATGTATTCTTCTCTATTGTGGCAAGAATATTCAGATCAATAAGATTAAAAAAAGATTAATATTGACATGAAAACAATAATACTTCAAGCATACTAACAAAGCAATCATGTCTTCTTAAAATAACATGGCCAAAGAAAGCTATCCCTACAAAATCATGTAGTCTAGCTATGCTCTATCTTCATCACACGAAATATTTAAATCATGCACAACCCTGGTTTCAGCCAAGCAATTGTTTCATACTTTAGTATTCTCAAACTTTTTCAACTTTCATGCAATACATGAGCGTGAGCCATGGATATAGCACTATAGGTGGAATAGAATGGTGGTTGTGGAGAAGACAAAAAGGAGAAGATAGTCTCACATCAACTAGCGGGTATGGAGATGCCCATCAATAGATATCAATGTGAGTGAGTAGGGATTGCCATGCAACGGATGCACTAGAGATATAAGTGTATGAAAGCTCAAAAGAAACTAAGTGGGTGTGCATCCAACTTACTTGCTCAAGAAGACCTAGAGCATTTTGAGGAAGCCCATCATTGGAATATACAAGCCAAGTTCTATAACGAAAATTCCCACTAGTATATGAAAGTGACAACATAAGAGACTCTCTATCATGAAGATCATGGTGCTACTTTGAAGCACGAGTGTGGAAAAAGGATAGTAACATTGCCCATTCTCTCTTTTTCTCTCGTTTTTTATTTGGGCCTTCTCTCTTTTTTTATGGCCTCTTTTTTCTCTTTTTTTATTTTTCGTCCAGAGTCTCATCCCGACTTGTGGGGGAATCATACTCTCCATCATCTTTTCCTCACTGGGACAATGCTCTAATAATGATGCTCATCACACTTTTATTTACTTACAACTCAAGAATTACAACTCAATACTTAGAACAAAATATGACTCTATGTGAATGCCTCTGGCGATGTACCGGGATGTGAAATGAATCAAGAATGACATGTATGAAAGAATTATGAATGGTGGCTTTGTCAAAAATACGATGTCAACTACATGATCATGCAAAGCAATATGACAATGATGGAGCGTGTCATAATAAATGGAATGGTGGAAAGTTGCATGGCAATATATCTCGGAATGGCTATGGAAATGCCATAATAGGTAGGTATGGTGGCTATTTTGAGGAAGGTAAATGGTGGGTTTATGGTACCGGCGAAAGTTGCGCGATACTGGAGAGGCTAGCAATGGTGGAAGAGTGAGAGTGCGTATAATCCATGGACTCAACATTATTCATAAAGAACTCACATAATTATTGCAAAAATCTATTAGTCATCAAAAGGAAGTACTACGCGCATGCTCCTAGGGGAAGGGTTGGTAGGAGTTAACCATCGCGCGATCCCGACCTCCACACAAAGGATGACAATCAATAAATAAATCATGCTCCGACTTCATCACATAACGGTTCACCATACGTGCATGCTACGGGAATCACAGACTTTAACACAAGTATCTCTCAAATTCACAACTAATCCACAAGCATGACTCTAATATCACCATCTTCATATCTCAAAACAATCATAATGAATCAAACTTCTCATAGTATTCAATGCACATTATATGAAAGTTTTTATTATATCCCCCTGGGATGCCTATCATATTAGGACTAAATTTATAACCAAAGCAAATTACCATTTTGTTCTAAAAGACTCTCAAAATAATATAAGTGAAGCATGAGAGTTCATCAATTTCTTCAAAATAAAACTACGATCGTGCTCTAAAAAGATATAAGTGAAGCACTAAAGCAAATGCCAAACTACTCCAAAAAGATATAAGTGAAGATCAATGAGTAGTTGAATAATTATGTAACTATGTGAAGACTCTCTAACATTTAAGAATTTCAGATCTTGGGATATTATTCAAACAGCAAGCAAGACAAAATAAAAGAAAATGATGCTCAAAGCAAAACACATATCATGTGGTGAATACAAATATAGCTTCAAGTAAGGTTACCGATGCACGAAGACGAAAGAAGGGATGCCATCCGGGGCATCCCCAAGCTTAGGCTCTTGGTTGTCCTTTAATATTGCCTTGGGGTGCCTTGGGCATCCCCAAGCTTAGGCTCTTGCCACTCCTTATTCCATAGTCCATCGAAACTTTACCCAAAACTTGAAAACTTCACAACACAAAACTCAACAGAAAACTCGTAAGCTCCATTAGTACAAAAAAATAAATCACCACTTAGGTACTGTTGTGAACTCATTCTAAATTCATATTTGTGTAATATCTACTGTTTTACAACTTCTCTATGGTTCATACCCTCCGATACTACTCATAGATTCATCAAAATAAGCAAACAACATATAGAAAACAGAATATGTCAAAAACAGAACAGGCTGTAGTAATCTATAACTCTCGACTACTTCTGTAACTCTAATAATTCTGAAAAATTTAGTCCCACCTTAGAAATTTGTGCACCAACCCATAGCAAAAAGAATCAGGTCAAAATCACGTTTCAATAAAATTCTGAAAATTATTTACTGAACGCAAAAGTTTCTGATTTTCAGCAGGATCAACACAACTATCACCACAAGCTATCCTAAAGGCTTTACTTGGCACTTTATTGAAACAAAAGCTATAAAACATGATTACTACAATATCTTAATCATGTGGGGACACACAAAAATAGTACCCAACAAGCGCTTTTCTTTAATGCCTTTTTAGCTAGGCATGATGATTTCAACGATGCTCACATAAAAGATAAGAATTGAAACATAAAGAGAGCATCATGAAGAATATAACTAACAAATTTAAGCCTAACCCAGTTTCTATGCATAGGGATTTTGTGAGCAAACAACTTATGGGAACAAGAATCAACTAGCATAGGAAAGCAAAACAAGCATAACTTCAAGATTTTCAACACATAGAGAAGAAACTTGATATTATTGCAATTCCTACAAGCATATGTTCCTCCCTCGTAATAATTTTTAGTAGCATCATGAATGAATTAAACAATATAAATATCACAAAAAGCACTCTTTTCATGATGCATCAGCATAGAATTTTTATTACTCTCCACATAAGAAAATTCTTCTCATGAATAGTAGTGGGAGCAACCTCAACAAAATAACTATCATGTGAGGCATAATCCAACTGAAAATTAAAATCAAGATGACAAGTTTCATGGTAATCATTATTCTTTATAGTATACATGTCATCACAATAATCATCATAGATAGCAACTTTGTTATCATAATCAATTGGAACCTCTTCTGAAATAGTGGAATCATCACTAAATAAAGTCATGACCTCTCCAAATCAACTTTCATAATTATCACAATAAGATTCAACACCCTCCAAAATAGTGGGATCATTACTTCCAAAAGTTGACACTCTTCCAAACTCACTTTCATCAATATAATCATCATAAATAGGAGGCATGCTTTCATCATAATAAATTTTCTCATCAAAACATGGGGGACTAAAAATATCATATTCATCAAACATAGCATCCCCAAGCTTGTAGCTTTCCATATCATTAGCATCATGTATATTCAAAGAATTCATACTAACAACATTGCAATCATGCTCATCATTCAAATATTTAGTGCCAAACATTTTATAGACTTCTTCTTCTAACACTTGAGCACAATTTTCCTTTCCATCATTTTCACGAAAGATATTAAAAAGCTGAAGCATATGAGTCACCCTCAATTCCACTTTTTTTAGTTTTCGCTTATATACTAAACTAGTGATAAAACAAGAAACTAAAAGATTCAATTGAAAGATCTAACGATATACCTTCAAGCACTCACCTCCCCGACAACAGTGTCAGAAAAGAGCTTGATGTCTACTACACAACATTCTTCTTGTAGACGTTGTTAGGCCTCCAAGTGCAAAGGTTTGCAGGACAGTAGCAAATTTCCCTCCAGTGGATGACCTAAGTTTTATCAATCCATGGGAGGCGTAGGATGAAGATGGTCTCTCTGAAACAACCCTGCAACCAAATAACAAAGAGTCTTTTGTGTCCCCAACACACTCAATACAATGGTAAATTATATAGGTGCACTAGTTCAGCGAAGAGATAGTGATACAAGTACAATATGGATGGTAGATATAGGTTCTTGTAATCTGAAAATATAAAAACAGCAAGGTAACTAGTAATAAAAGTGAGCATAAATGGTATTGCAATGCTTCGAAACAAGGCCTAGTGTTCATACTTTTACTAGTGCAAATTCTCTCAACAATAATAACATAATTAGATCATATAACAATTCCTCAGCGTGCAATAAAAGAGTCACTCCGAAGTCACTAATAGCGGAGAACAAACAAAGAGATTATTGTAGGATACGAAACCACCTCAAAGTTATTCTTTCCAGCCAGTGAAATCACTACCGGACTCGCGGGCTATGCCTACGGCCAAGGGCCGTCGGCATACGTCCTATGCCGTCGGCATAGCCCCGTTAGTGTAGATCACGTCAGCGTATTCTTGTCAGACCATCGGCGTACTAAAGCCGTCGGCATAGCAGCCTATGCTGACGGCTTCCGTACAGTCGTCGGCATAGTTTCACCGTCGGCAGAAAAATGGATGAGACGGCAGCTAACGGTGCCGTTGCAAAGTCCGACCAACCAGGAGTTGCCACGTGGCAAATCTATGCCTACGGCTTTGCCGTCAGCATAGCCTTCCACGTGGCAGCTCCTGGTTGCTCCTTGTCGTGGACTATGCCTACAGCAAAGCCGTAGGCATAGATGCAAAACTATGCCGACGGCTTTGCCATAGGCATACACGCCACATGGCAGCTCTTGGTATCACAACAGCCATCTATGCCTACGGCATTGCCGTCGGCATACTTGCTGACCAGAACAAAAAAAAGATTAGCCAAAAAGGCTAGCTATTTACAAATGCTTATACAGACATGATTCAACAACCATGGATTTGCAAACTCAGACTAGAGAATATTTTTGATGTACATAACATTTCCATTCTAAGAATCCGCAACAACATTAGAGGAGGCCGAGGGGCGGTGGTGGGGGAGACAAGGCTGCAACGATGGAGGTGGCATACAGTCAGTATAATAAACCGAAGATCCTACACATGAGGATGAATATGTAATCTATATACTGAATTTACCAAAAGAAAATCGCCTAGAACAGGGGCATCTAACTAAAAAGGAAAAAAATATTGCTTTTGCTGAAGATAACTTGTCATGTTGGTGCTTGAACCAAACAATGCTACTAATACATATAGACAGAGATGCTCCAATTTCAGTTGTATCTATCAAGCATCAATTGTTGTTCAAGGCAAGCTCCAAAGAGAAAGAAATTGGTTTCTGATTGTGACTAATGATACTTACTCATAAATATTCAGTCAAAGTAAAACGAAAAAACCGACGCATATAAACTGAACCAAAGTGTGGTGCTGATTCATATGTATTTACAGAACATGCAAGTGTCATCGAGTTGGTTTTAGACACAGTAAAAACAAGTGGACACATAGAAAACTGAACCAAGGGTGGTGTTGATTCATGTGTATGTATAGATTGAGGTGCCATCCAGTTGGTTTCAGTCAAAGTTCAACAAAAAAATTGACACATACAAACTGAAGAAAAGTGTGGTGCTGATTCATATGTATGTATGCACAGGAGATGCAAGTGCCACCAAGATAGATAGTTTAAGTCAAAGTAAAATACAGTTGGACACATACAAACTAAAGCAAACCGTCGTGCTTTTTCATGTGTACATACAGGATATGCAAGTGGTATCCAGAATTTGGATATAGGTAGTACGCTCATGTGGTGAATTTTGTGAATCTATACTTTGCATCTACCTCACATGCAAATATAATTCAGTCCAATGGCCTTCTTCTCCCCTCACATGCATAATACAAGAGCAGACCATCTAAACAGGCGGATCAGACCTTCACCTTGGGAGGGAGGCGAGTGCTACCTGTTGCTGTGTCGTCGTCGAGCTTGGGTGGTCCTCCTCCTCCTCCTTGAGCAGGACAAGGTTGTTCCTCCCCTACACTCCAATGGACATCTTCTCCAAGGACATCTACAATGGCAGAACACACCATTGATGCAAGTGTCACCAAGATAGTTTCAGTGAAAGTTAAAGCAAATGTACACATGCAAACTAAACCAAACCGAGGTGAATATTCATATCTGTGTGTATGTAGAGATGCAAGTGCCATCTGAATTTTGGGGAACCAAAGCGTGGCTGTTGTTGTTGCGACTTTAGCAGCAACAGCATCCTCGAAATCAAACGAGGAGCAAGTTGTTTTAGCAACAGCGCATACTAGTAATTAGCTAGGACCATTATTATTGCACAACCATTCAAGGACGGTGACAGACATATCAATCTCACAAGGCTCTACTGGAGAAACAAAAGTATAGGATATGTGATGCTATCAATCTTAACACAAGAAGAAAAAAACATAGCCTCTCCGATAAAATGGATGGATGCATCATGCACAATCATCGGTTCCATCATTGCAGCACTAGTTGAGCAACAAATCAAATATAACAGTAGTTCCATTGGTTCAGCCAACAAGTTAAGTAGTTAACAAAAGTTTACTTCCCACTACTAATTTTGCACTTGTCATAATAAAGAAAACAGAGCTCGACATCACAGCAACAAAAGCGGTAGACTGGGAGCCTAGAACCATGCACACCAAATCGCAGAGCAGAAAAATAGCAGTACTACCTGGAGCAATAAGAAACTCAACGGACTGGGCAACATTTGGAAGGAGACAAGCAAGTAGTACAACAGCTAGCTAGGCTGAATTGAAGATCAACCAAAATCATATCAAGTATTTGTTGAGCATGATTATACACGGGAAGGGGAAGGGGTTCACGGCAGGGACCTTTAGGTCATGGCCTGGCTTGCATATCTCCTCCTCATGTGCATTGGTTTGCATCCAATCCTTGCAGTCCAATCCATGGACGTCCCTCCCTCCCTGCATCTCTAGAACAACACGACACTTAAATTTCGTCAACTTCCATTGCTACTGATAAAAGAGGAGCAAGATGTATATGCTGCATAAATCATACATGGAGAAGCAAGCTGCTTGAAAACAGAGGAGGTCCATGATGGTTGTTCTCATTCGCAACAGAAGAACTAAAAAAAATGCGCAAATGTGTGCTATCTATGGATACACCAACTCTATCAGTACCTAGCACCCAAACTAAGAAAAAAATCATTCATATGCAGCAGCCTAAACTCAACTTTGAGAGAGCGGACTGATTAACATTTTTTTTGTTGGGTCGATTTTTTCACAAATATAGATAGAAGCACTCCAGAAGCTAAAAAATAAATCATAGAGGCTGGCCGAACTAATTGGCGCACTCAAACGATACAAGAGAGCGGCCCGATGGACAACTAAGCAAGCATACACAGCAAGTAAAACTACATCACCAATATTATGTAATTAACTGGAAGTTCTTGTTCATCATACCAGTACAAATATACTATCTATATCTATACTTAATCATGCAGTCAATTGAAGTAAAAGCTGGCTCAGCCAGGAATCAAGCCTAGGATGCGAATTTGTCACAGGATTTGTCACAGGATCCAACTAGGCCACTGTACTTTACTTGTCAATTGGAGTAAACCGATTCTTCATGTACATTGTAAAGTAGTGCTAAAGTTCCCTCGAATGTGATTCCACGAGTACGTGCAGAATACATGTGAATATGTGTGTCCGAGTAGGACTGGAAGTAGACATGGCTAGGGGCTATATACTTATACACTGGTAAATTATGGAATTGACTGTAAGCATCAACAAAGAAAAAAAGAGATTGTCACGAGCCTATGGCCAATAACAAATTAGAGGACAAACTAAAAAAAAGCTAACTAGAGATTTCCTCTCTGTGTGTGTGTACGTTGTGCTCTGGCCGGTGGGGGAATGATAAAAAACAGTAGTGAGTAGAGGAAGGAGGCGGAGGAGATGGAGGTGCTACCTACCGAGGTGGGTTGTCGTGGTCGTGCTTGGGCTCTGCAACCCCCGCCTCCTCGAGCAGGACAGGGCCGCCAGCTAGGTGCGCCCCTCGTCCTCCGCCTCCTCGAGTAGGAAGGACGGCGCCCTCCTGCCGTCGCCGCCGTCCAGACCGCACCAAGGTGACCTGCAGCAAGGGAAGGAAAGGAGAAGGTGAGGTGGGGAGGGTGGATCCGGGCGAGGAAAGAGGGGAAGGACGTACCTGCGCCATGCCCGTAACGGATCCGTCGCTCTGGCCTCACCGTCGCCGGATCTGGCTGATCCCGGCGATGTTATGGGTGGCGGTCAAAACTCTAGCTAGCCACGGGGTCGGTGGACGACGGGAGCGCCGATTCTGGACGGAGGGGAAGGTGGAGCGGACCTAGGGGAGCTCGGGGGCGTGTTGCGCGCCGCCGGAGCTCGCCGGAACCGGCCGGCGTGGGTGGTGGCGGCGGCGAGGGAGAGGGGTTCGTGGGGAAGAGAGGAGTCGTGAGAGACAGAGAGGTTCGTGGGGAGACAGCGAGGTAGGGGTTGGGTGGGCTCTTTTTTCTTTTTCTTTTTTTCTCCTTTTCTCTAGATGGATGGATGGATGGTTGTGGGGTGGACAGCTAGATGGATGGATGGATATGCGCCACGTCATCATCCGTGGCACAAACGTTTCCACCAATAGAAACCAAGCTCATACAATTGTGTTCTCCCTTTTGTTTTTCTTCTATTTTTTCTACCCTCTTGGACCGACCATCGACGATCCGTGACGGGAGAGGAGGGCGGCAAGGAGGAGATGGTGAGGTGAGGTGGGGAGGGAATGGATCGGGGAATGGTGTGTCCGGTATGACGACTATGAGTCCGAACGGGGACCTAGGACAGTCGCACGAAACATCTCTTCGGCTTTCCCTGTCACCGTCGACGAAGACACGTGCAACATCCCTCAGCATCGAACGACGACACCAAAGGAGGGGTAGGCGCCACCATCAGGGGGCGAATGTACCTCGACGGCATGCCGGATCCAGCGGTTAAAATCGACCAAAAATCATACGATGCCGGAAATCCTCGGGACCTGGCATGGTGTCATCATATGGCCCTTGTAGGGTGCGGTGAAAGTTTTAGCGCGTTTCGTAGAAGCTTGCCCGGAGGTTGCATGTAAACTGCACTATCTCCGAGGTAGTGTCTGGCTATCGAGAGAGAACGTGTCCGATTTGTGAAGGAAGTGCGTTGCCTGTTGCTCCGTTGACCTCGAAACTTCTCGTTCTCTCAAAGGGGGCCATTGCATGACACGTGCCAGTACATGGCATTTTTCGGGCCCTCCTGCAATATTTGAGACATTTACTGCATCCGTAGGGTTTCAACGCGGGAAATTGTAGATCTGCACGGCGACCACCTGAGATGATGTCCCGAAGTGTTTTGTTAAATCACATATGATGTCTTTGCGGTATGTGTAGGACTAGTGCAACCAAAGGAGGGGCAGGCCCACCACCATAGGGTGAATGTACCTCGGCAGCATGCCGGATCTAGCCGTTAAAATCCATGGGAAATCATGTGATGCCAGAAATCCTCGGGACCTGGCACGGTGTAGTCATATGGCCCTTGTAAAAGTTTGAGCATATTTCATAGAAGCCTGGCAGGAGGCCGCTTGTAAACTACACCATCTCCAAGGTAGTATCTGGTTATCGAGAAAAAACGTGTTCGGTTTTGTGAAGGAAGTGTGCTGCCTGTTGCTCTGTTGGCTATTCAACCCTCCATCACACTTGTATATATATGTTAAGACACAATGCAAGTTTTGGTGGCATTGCTACCCCCGAAGGCCCCCGACCGGCCTTACCCTAGCCCCGTTGACCCGGAGATTTAGGCCTTTGACTTACACCGGACTGCCTTTGACCAATGGACTTTTCCACCTGATTGTGATAGTGTTGGGGAACGTAGTAATTTCAAAAAAAATCCTACGCACACGCAAGATCATTGTGATGCATAGCAACGAGAGGGGAGAGTGTTGTCACGTACCCTCGTAGACCGAAAGCGGAAGCGTTAGCACAACGCGGTTGATGAAGTCGTACGTCTTCACGATCCGACCGATCAAGTACAGAACGTACGGAACCTCCGAGTTCAGCACACGTTCAGCCCGATGACGTCCCCCGAACTCCGATCCAGCCGAGTGTTGAGGGAGAGTTTCGTCAGCACGACGGCATAGGAGGAGGCGCGCTGGAGGAGTCCTACTCCCACCGGGAGTAGGACTCCCCCCTTTCCTAGTTCGATTAGGACTTGGGAGGGGGAAGGAGTGGAGGAGAAGGAAGGAAGGGGGGGGGGGGACGCCGCCCCCCTCTCCTTGTCTTATTCAGACTAGGGGGGAGGGGCGCACGGCCAGCCCTTGCCTCCTCTCCTCTCTTCCACCTAGGCTCATTAAGGCCTATTAAGCTCCCGGGGGTTCCGGTAACCCGTCCGGTACTCCGATAAAATCATATTTTCACCCAGACCACTTCCGATATCCAAACATAGGCTTCCAATATATCTTCATGTCTCGACCATTTCGAGACTCCTCGTCATGTCCGTGATCACATCCGGGACTCCGAACAACCTTCGGTACATCAAAACATATAAACACCATCCTGCACTATCTCATTAGTTGCAATGCTTGCAAGGCTTTAAGTGATGTGCATTACCGAGAGGGCCCAGAGATACCTCTCCGACAATCGGAGTGACAAATCCTAATCTCGAAATACGCCAACCCAACAAGTACCTTCGGAGACACCTGTAGAGCACCTTTATGATCACCCAGTTACGTTGTGACGTTTGGTAACACACCAAGTGTTTAACCGATAAACAGGAGTTGCATAATCTCATAGTCATACGAACATGTATAAGTCATGAAGAAAGCAATAGCAACATACTAAATGATCGTGTGCTAAGCTAACGGAATGGGTCGTGTCAATCACATCATTCTCCTAATGATGTGATCCCGTTAATCAAATGACAACTCATGTCAATGGCTAGGAAACATAACCATCTTTGATCAATGAGCTAGTCAAGGAGAGGCATACTAGTGGCACTCTGTTTGTCTATGTATTCACACATGTATTATGTTTCTGGCTAATACAATTCTAGCATGAATAATAAACATTTATCATGATATAAGGAAATAAATAATAACTTTATTATTGCCTCTAGGGCATATTTCCTTCAGATAGGTCAGCCCATAGGAACATTTCAGAACAAGGTCTGGGCCCAACCCACCATCGGATCCCCCTCGTGTCGACCCGGCGCGACTGTTTCCCCCGTCCAAGTGCTAGCGGCAGCGCCTTCCGTGAAGGGGGCCACACTACGGAGCCGCATGACGGGTGTTTGCACCTGACAGCACACTTCCAGACATGTAAGAGGAGCCAACGCAAGATTTGGTGGCATGGCTAGCCCCCGAAGGCCCCTGGCCACACTCGTAGACACGCGAAGAACAATCCATAGTGGGGGGGGGGTTCACATACTCTTGCATCTTTAAAAAATATAAGAAATTGCCACACCTATTATATCACATGTGTCTGCATTGTGTAAAAATTTCATGAATTGGTCACACTCCGAGTGTTCAGAACTATTTCATGCAACGCCAAAACCGCAGAGGGATTACTTCGATTTCATTGCCGTCCGTGAGGGGGAGGACCTCACACCGGAGCCGCGTATTGCCTCTTTATACGTGCCACCACACCTTAAGACATGTATGAGGACCCGGCGCGATGCTCTGGTGGCATTGCTACCCCCAAAGGATTTTTTTCTCAAAATATACAAAAAAATCAAAACAAAATGGTGTTTTCTGTAAATTTGAAGCAAACATGATTTAAGTTAGTTCAAATTTGAAACATAGTATAGCAACATAATCCTTTTAAGATTCTGATAAAAAAAACCATATAAAATTTGTCAAAATCGATCCAAGTATCAATTACTTATGCTTTTAACAAAGTATAAGGACATATATGCAAAAATACACGAGGTCACATTTCTAACATACTCAAAAATAAAAGCAAACTGGATATTCATAATCTATGGAAAATTTTACCCCAAGTCGATGTATAATTTATGTATGTTTAAGTTTAGATAAGTTAGATTTAAATTATTCAAATTTTAATTTTTAAAAAATAAAAATAATTTAAAATAAAAAACAGATGATATCTATGCCTACGGCCATGCCGTAGGCATAGTTCTCGGGGCTACCAGGAGGCGCCACGTGGCGGGACTATGCCTACGGCCTTGCCGTAGGCATAGATGGATAACTATGCCTACGGCTTTGCCGTCGGCATAGCTCTGCCACGTGGCAGCTCCTAAGAAAAAAACCAGATGATATTTATGCCGACAGCCGCCGTCAGGGCCGTCGGCATAGATTTGACGGCGTTAGCCCGCCGTCTGTCCCCGAGCCACCAGGGCCACCTCTATGCCGATGACCTAACTATGCCTACGGCTGCCATAGGCATAGATCGATGTATGCCGACGGCCTTGCTATGTCTACGGCTGCCGTAGGCATAGATGAAGCTATGCCGACGGCTTTTCTATGCCGACAGTATTCGCCAGGCCGTCGGCATAGATATGGTCGTAGGCATATAAGGTTATTCCGGTAGTGAATGACCACCAGGTCCCCAACTCCATCAGTTTGGGCATGGAATGAATTTAGTGGACCTGGGGTGCGGGTGGGCAGCAATTGAATCCAGAAGGCATCACGCGAGGTTCTACAGATTGATGTTTTCTGTGGATGTGGGATTATCGGCAGCACGCTTTGTTAACCCCCACGACTTAAACACCCACACTTATCTGTCGTCTGCCTATATAAACCCCACTCTTCTCACTCGTGTCCAGTCTCTCCACTCCATTCGCTTTGCTACTAGCTAACACAGCCCCCCGAACGCGTAGCAGCAGCAGGAGGGTAGCTCCTCAGTCCAGTACGTCTCAGGTGAGCAAGATCAGCAGATCGGTGGCGCTCTCTCGTCGCATGACCGCGTCCGCCCTCCTCCTGCTCTTCCTCCTCGTCGCCACAGGTACGTCGCTCACGCCGAACCTCACTCTTCTAAGCGAGCCGTGTGATCTATTTCCTGGATGACGCTTACCATGGTCTCGTTGATGTGCATGCAGAGATGGGGGCGACGATGACCAAGGTGGCGGAGGCGCGGGACTGCCTGTCGCAGAGCCACAACTTCAAGGGCGCGTGCCTCAGCAGCAGCAACTGCGCCGCCGTCTGCCACACGGAGAACTTCCCAGACGGCGAGTGCCACACGCCGCACTTCGCGCGCAAGTGCTTCTGCAAGAGGCCCTGCTAGACCGCCTGCTGGCCCCGCCCTGCCGGCCAGCGCCGAGACCTCTGATGCTAGATCATCCGTGCCGTGAGCTTATACTGTCTGTTCTGTTGGTCGGTGCATCCATGTTTCGTCAGTCGTTCTTCTTAACGAGACTACTAGATCATCCGTCCGTAACAAGTTCTATGTTGTTCCTCGGTGTGTCCCGCTTAGTAGAACTAATAAACTAGAAAATCAATCAGGGTCTCGGTAGTTTACTACGCTGTACGTCGTGTTTGTGCCTGATTTGCGCGTGGTGATGTACTAAATATGGTCGTTGTTTCGGCATGGGTGAACATGTGCAGTGCATCCCTCTCTCCCCCTCTCTCTCTTTGTAAGTGTGATCGTGTGTTCGGAGAGAAATGTTATTGTTGTGACTACTGCATTTTTATGCGCCAAGACGTTTTCCGAAGCTGCATAAGCATTTCATTTGTATACATGAACAACTATAAGTTGAGCATTACCTTCTAAAAAGGAAACAAAGTTTTCCTTTTTGCGAAAGGAAATAACAAATAGAGTATTAACATGAGTACAAAATTTCTTTTAGTCAAAAAACTGTCTTATGTGAAAAAAAAATTCTACTTTTTATAAAAAAAAATATTAAATACAAACGTCGAGAGAAATATGCATAGACCACCATTTCCTTGGAAGAACAATTCTTCAGAAGCCTCTAGAGTCTAACCATATAGATACACATACACTTTGGTAAAGCGATTCGGATACTCCTAGTAATAAGGATGTGCCAGTGACTTGGCGCGGGTCCGGGAGCAACAGGAGGATGGATATAAATCCATTCAATCACACACTGTAAGCATAGACAATGTAAGATGTTTCGAAAGTTGCTTAAAAAAACATTTTTTCCTAAACACAGATACTCTTTTTAGGTGACTAAATAAGCATTTATGCTAGACAAGTAAGTACCGGTAATTCGGTTCATTTTTACTAGCACCTCTCTAAACACTTTGTGTTGCACACGGGATAACACACACCACAAGGCAGGCAGTGCGATCTGCTCACAACTGGGACAAACCTTATGGGCCCTCATCAGTTTCATCTGCCCCATATGTCGAATCTGCCTAATTTTATGTACCTTTTTTTAGTGGTATACTTTTAGATTGTCTCATGACCCATAATTTTTGTTTAGCGCACATTGTAGAACGACAGGGAGCTCCTCCTTTTTTGGTGCCTTGTGCTACAAATAGAGCCTATAACACAGTACTGGCCGACCCAATAACTCCCGTACCCTCCTCACTCGCGAAAGTATCACAAAAGCTATATCTCACTTGCGGTGAGCTATAGCAAGTGCTCTCTCGGAGAGCTCCTGATTTGGGTCAGCCCAGTAACCGAGGGAGGGGATGGTATTTGCTTAAAGCCTTTTCGCATTGGTTCTTTTCATGCAGTTTTATTTGGGAATCGGCTTGTCGTCCATTTTAATGTTTTTCTTGTTTATTCGTTATTTTTTCTCCTTTTTAGAATTTGTTCTTGTTTATTTGTTATTTTTTTATCTTTCCTTTCTTTTTTCTCTTTATTCCTGGTCCTAATTTTTTGTTCATCATCTATTAGAAACAAGTGCATCATCTATTTATGAAAAAAATGCATATCTGAACATGCTCTCATGTATTTAAAGCAATTCCAATGTGTATTAAAAATGTTAACCATGTATGTATTAAAATGTATATATTGTACTTTAAAAATATTCCAGTACATTAAAATATGAAAAAAATTCATATTTAAAAATACATCAACGTATATTTTAAAAGAGTTCAGCGTATTATTTAAAAAAAATCACCATGTACTGAAAATCCTAGGTCAGATTTGTAGCTAAATCCAAGATCATTTGGTTACTTCTGGTAACCGTAGCTGATGGGCTGAATCATATCAATTTAGCTATATATCAGTCAGCTGGAAATTTCTTTTTGGGTCAATCAATTTTGTGGCCATCCGATTCTGCTTTAAGATGTGTTTTTTTTCTGTGTCATTTTGGTGGTGAGTTAGGCTGTGGGGAATTGATTGACCCCAATTTTGGGTCAGTCGAATTGCTTCTTGGGATCATTTTTGCTTTTCCGAGTCGCGTTTTTCTTTTTCCCTTTTTTCTTTATTGGTTATTTTTTGTTTTTGTGCATTTATGGATGAGTGTAATTATCTACATACAAATACTATATAATATGTGCCAAAATTTCAGGATTATATGATTATTATTTTCATATTATGATAGAGTGAGATTTCGGTGCAAAGTTGTGCGCAAGTTTTTTTTATTTTCTCTCTTCTTAAAGGAAATACTAACGCCACTAATTCATTCTTTTTTAGGAAAATCGTTATTTTGAAAAAAAATAGTCTTTACTTCATTTTCATCCCACTTTAAGGTTAATACCACTTCCACTATTCATTTGTTCTTAGATTTGTTTTTTGCAAAAGTTCCAGTTTTATGTGCTTACTCTTGCATATTTTTAAAAAGTGTAATTTTTATTTATATTTCGTGCAAATTTTGCCAGCGCTTATTATTGGCTATTTTTTTAAAAGTATAAATGGTAATATCAATGAAACTAATTTATTCTTCCTTAAGAAATTTAATTCTTTCTTTTGTCGGTATTTTTGCTTTTTTATACTATTTTATGTTTCTATGCATTTTTATTTTTCCTTTTTCTTTCCATTATTGGTTGTTTTTTGTGGTTTTTTGTTGAGTGTAATTATATATAAACAAATACTATATAATATGTGCCAAAATTTCATGATTATATAATTATTTTCGCATATCACGATAAAGTGCAATTTTGGTGCATAGTTGTGTGCAAAAATTTTTCTTTCTTCTTAAAGTAAAATAAATTATTTTAGTTACACTATGTGTATATTACAATAGAATTTAAAAAATGCACTATTATATGCTTATTGTTTGCATATTTCAAAAAGTGCAATTTCAGTGCAAACTGTGTGCAAGTTTTTAAAGATTTTTTTGTTTTCATTTTCTTTCTTCTTAAAAGGGCTTCATTCTTTCTTAGAAAACATCATTATTTGATTTTGTTTTATTTTTCTGTGAGGGTAATACCAATGCCATGAATTCATTTTTACATAGATAAACATTATTTATTTTTAATTTTCTTTTATTTTTCATTTCATTTTTTGATTTTTTTTAGTTTGCATTTCTTTTCTTTTGTAAGGGTAATACCAATGTCACTAATCTATTACTTTTTAGAAAACACTTCTTTTGCAGAAATCTCACTATAATATACTCATTTTTGCTTTATTATTTCTATTTTCTGTTTCTATGCATTTTTCTTTTTTTTCCTTTATTGGTTGTTTTTTAGGTGTTTGACAGAGTGTAATTATATACAAAATACGATGGTGGCTTGTCAAAATTACGATGTCAACTACATGATCATGCAAAGCAATATGACAATGATGGAGCGTGTCATAATAAATAGAATGGTGGAAAGTTGCATGACAATATATCTCGGAATGGCTATGGAAATGCCATAATAGGTAGGTATGGTGGCTGTTTTGAGGAAGGTAAATGGTGGGTTTATGGTACCGGCGAAAGTTGCGCGATACTAGAGAGGCTAGCAATGGTGGAAGAGTGAGAGTGCGTATAATCCATGAACTCAACATTATTCATAAAGAACTCACATAATTATTGCAAAAATCTATTAGTCATCGAAAGGAAGTACTACGCACATGCTCCTAGGGGAAGGGTTGGTAGGAGTTAACCATCGCGCGATCCCGACCTCCACACAAAGGATGACAATCGATAAATAAATCATGTTCCGACTTCATCACATAACTGTTCACCATACGTGCATGCTACGGGAATCACAAACTTTAACACAAGTATCTCTCAAATTCACAACTAATCCACTAGCATGACTCTAATATCACCACCTTCATATCTCAAAACAATCATAATGAATCAAACTTCTCATAGTATTCAATGCACATTATATGAAAGTTTTTATTATATCCCCCTGGGATGCCTATCATATTAGGACTAATTTATAACGAAAGCAAATTACCATTTTGTTCTAAAAGACTCTCAAAATAATATAAGTGAAGCATGAGAGTTCATCAATTTCTTCAAAATAAAACTACCATCGTGCTCTAGAAAGATATAAGTGAAGCACTAAAGCAAATGACAAACTACTCCAAAAAGATATAAGTGAAGATCAATGAGTAGTTGAATAATTATGTGACTATGTGAAGACTCTCTAACATTTAAGAATTTCAGATCTTGGGATATTATTCAAACAGCAAGCAAGACAAAATAAAAGAAAATGATGCTCAAAGCAAAACACATATCATGTGGTGAATAAAAATATAGCTCCAAGTAAGGTTACCGATGCACGAAGACGAAAGAAGGGATGCCATCCGGGGCATCCCCAAGCTTAGGCTCTTGGTTGTCCTTTAATATTGCCTTGGGGTGCCTTGGGCATCCCCAAGCTTAGGCTCTTGCCACTCCTTATTCCATAGTCCATCGAAACTTTACCCAAAACTTGAAAACTTCACAACACAAAACTCAACAGAAAACTCGTAAGCTCCGTTAGTATAAAAAAATAAATCACTACTTAGGTACTGTGGTGAACTCATTCTAAATTCACATTTGTGTAATATCTACTGTATTACAACTTCTCTATGATTCATACCCTCCGATACTACTCATAGATTCATCAAAATAAGAAAACAACATATAGAAAACAGAATCTGTCAAAAACGGAACAGGCTGTAGTAATCTATAACTCTCGAATACTTCTGTAACTCTAACAATTCTGAAATTTAGTTCCACCTTAGAAGTTTGTGCACCAACCCATAGCAAAAAGAATCAGGTCAAAATCACGTCTCAATAAAATTCTGGAAATTATTTCCTGAAAGCAAAAGTTTCTGATTTTCAGCAGGATCAACACAACTATCACCACAAGCTATCCTAAAGGCTTTACTTGGCACTTTATTGAAAAAAAAGCTATAAAACATGATTACTACAGTATCTTAATCATGTGGACACACACAAAAACAGTACCCAACAAGCACTTTTCTTTAATGCCTTTTTAGCTAGGCATGATGATTTCAACGATGCTCACATAAAAGATAAGAATTGAAACATAAAGAGAGCATCATGAAGAATATAACTAACAAATTTAAGCCTAACCCAGTTTCTATGCATAGGGATTTTGTGAGCAAACAACTTATGGGAACAAGAATCAACTAGCATAGGAAAGCAAAACAAGCATAACTTCAAGATTTTCAACACATAGAGAAGAAACTTGATATTATTGCAATTCCTACAAGCATATCTTCTTCCCTCGTAATAATTTTTAGTAGCATCATGAATGAATTAAACAATATAAATATCACAAAAAACACTCTTTTCATGATGCATAAGCATAGAATTTTTATTACTCTCCACATAAGAAAATTCTTCTCATGAATAGTAATGGGAGCAACCTCAACAAAATAACTATCATGTGAGGCATAATCCAACTGAAAATTAAAATCAAGATGACAAGTTTCATGGTAATCATTATTGTTTATAGCATACATGTCATCACAATAATCATCATAGATAGCAACTTTGTTATCATAATCAATTGGAACCTCTTCTGAAATAGTGGAATCATCACTAAATAAAGTCATGACCTCTCCAAATCAACTTTCATAATTATCACAATAAAATTCAACACCCTCCAAAATAGTGGGATCATTACTTCCAAAAATTGACACTCTTCCAAACTCACTTTCATCAATATAATCATCATAAATAGGAGGCATGCTTTCATCATAATAAATTTTCTCATCAAAACATGAGGGACTAAAAATATCATATTCATCAAACATAGCATCCCCAAGCTTGTAGCTTTCCATATCATTAGCATCATGTATATTCAAAGAATTCATACTAACAACATTGCAATCATGCTCATCATTCAAATATTTAGTGCCAAACATTTTATAGACTTCTTCTTCTAACACTTGAGCACAATTTTCATTTCCATCATTTTCACGAAATATATTAAAAAGATGAAGCATATGAGTCACCCTCAATTCCACTTTTTTTGTAGTTTTCGCTTATATACTAAACTAGTGATAAAACAAGAAACTAAAAGATTCAATTGAAAGATCTAACGATATACCTTCAAGCACTCACCTCCCCGACAACAACGCTAGAAAAGAGTTTGATGTCTACTACACAACCTTCTTCTTGTAGATGTAGTTAGGCCTCCAAGTGCAAAGGTTTGTAGGGCAGTAGCAAATTTCCCTCAAGTGGATGACCTAAGTTTTATCAATCCATGGGAGGCGTACGATGAAGATGGTCTCTCTCAAACAACCCTGCAACCAAATAACAAAGAGTCTTTTGTGTCCCCAACACACCCAATACAATGGTAAATTATATAGGTGCACTAGTTCGGCGAAGAGATAGTGATACAAGTACAATATGGATGGTAGATATAGGTTCTTGTAATCTGAAAATATAAAAACAGCAAGGTAACTAGTAATAAAAGTGAGCATAAATGATATTGCAATGCTTCGAAACAAGGCCTAGGGTTCATACTTTTACTAGTGCAAATTCTCTCAACAATAATAACATAATTAGATCATATAACAATTCCTCAACGTGCAATAAAAAAGTCACTCCGAAGTCACTAATAGCGAAGAACAAACAAAGAAATTATTGTAGGGTACGAAACCACCTCAAAGTTATTATTTCCAGCCAGTGAAATGACCACTAGGTCCCCAACTCCATCAGTTTGGGGATGGAATGAATTTAGTGGACCTGGGGTGCGGGTGGGCAGCAATTGAATCCAGAAGGCATCACGCGAGGTTCTACAGATTGATGTTTTCTGTGGATGTGGGATTATCGGCAGTACGCTTTGTTAACCCCCACGACTTAAACACCCACACTTATCTGTCGTCTGCCTATATAAACCCCACTCTTCTCACTCGTGTCCAGTCTCTCCACTCCATTCGCTTCGCTACTAGCTAACACAGCCCCCCGAACGCGTAGCAGCAGCAGCAGGGTAGCTCCTCAGTCCAGTACGTCTTAGGTGAGCAAGATCAGCAGATCGGTGGCGCTCTCTCGTCGCATGACCGCGTCCGCCCTCCTCCTGCTCTTCCTCCTCGTCGCCACAGGTACGTCGCTCACGCCGAACCTCACTCTTCTAAGCGAGCCGTGTGATCTATTTCCTGGATGACGCTTACCATGGTCTCGTTGATGTGCATACAGAGATGGGGGCGACGACGACCAAGGTGGCGGAGGCGCGGGACTGCCTGTCGCAGAGCCACAACTTCAAGGGCGCGTGCCTCAGCAGCAGCAACTGCACCGCCGTCTGCCATACGGAGAACTTCCCAGACAGCGAGTGCCACACGCCGCACTTCGCGCGCAAGTGCTTCTGCAAGAGGCCCTGCTAGACCGCCTGCTGGCCCCGCCCTGCCGGCCAGCGCCGAGACCTCTGATGCTAGATCATCCGTGCCGTGAGCTTATACTATCTGTTCTGTTGGTCGGTGCATCCATGTTTCGTCAGTCGTTCTTCTTAACGAGACGACTAGATCATCCGTCCGTAACAAGTTCTATGTTGTTCCTCGGTGTGTCCCGCTTAGTAGAACTAATAAACTAGAAAATCAATCAGGGTCTCGGTAGTTTACTACGCTGTACGTCGTGTTTGTGCCTGATTTGCGCGTGGTGATGTAGTAAATATGGTTGTTGTTTCGGCATGGGTGAACATGTGCAATGCATCCCTCTCTCCCCCTCTCTCTCTTTCTAAGTGTGATCGTGTGTTTGGAGAGAAATGTTATTATTGTTTTATTTAAAACATAGACGTCTGGGACGTCCAGCTTTAAATTAATAAAGCCCTCAACTTAGGCAGAGTCACATAACCACAAACCAGCACACGGCGCCAAACAAGGGGCGAATAAGTTAGGAAACAGCCGCAATACGAGCGTATAAAGTGCGATACAAGGCGCTAGCAGCCAAGCAAAACGAGCACGCAGGCTCGGATGAAACTAGGACCAAAAGGGGGCTGCCCATCCCTATGCGACAGCCAACGGAGCGGACGAGGAAGCTCGGGACTCGGAGTAGACAGAGAGCAGACGACAAATAGCTTGGCAGTGAAGGTCAGAGTCCTGTTATCTTCCCAGCGGAGCCCATTGCTGCAAGAACACGATGCATTTGAAGATAACGTCAGCGGGATGTGAGGGAAACACACCCTCAATAGTAAACTTGTTACGAATATTCCATATAGCCCATAACATGGCCGCCGCACAAGTCCACATGACCCTACGAGCCGTGCCTTGAACCAAAGACAAGGAAGACACGAGCTCGGATCGGGAGCATGGGTCCCAATCCACTCCCGCGGCCTCACGGACCGCGCTCCAGGCAAAACGAGCCAAAGAGCACCGGAAGAAAGCGTGGCCAGCATCTTCTGGGACCCCGCACAACGCACAAGGGCCAGAGGCGGGACCATTGCGTTTAGCAATGTTAATAGAGGTAGGAAGGCGATCTTGGCACAGTTGCCAGAGAAAAACCTTGATCTTGAGGGGGATTTTAGCCTTCCAAAGCCCCGAGGCCGCCGACGGGATCTGGCCGCGAGTGAGCTCTCTGTATAAGGAATTGACAGAGAATTTGTCAGAGCCCGAAAGCCTCCAAGAGATCGAGTCCGCGGAATCCGACAAGCGGACATCCGCAATCAAAGACCGAAGACGCTCCCAATCCGCCAACTCCGGCCCAGTTAGTTCACGCCTAAAGTTAATGCAGGGTGGGGCTGAGCTGAGAGCCGAAGCAACCAGTTGGTCAGGCTCGACTGCTATGGAGTAGAGTTGGCGAAACTCCGACCATAACGGCCGCTGGCCAATCCAAAGATCTAGCCAAAAACGCGTGGAGCGCCCATTGTTAACCCCAAACTTCGCTCCCCTGGCGAAGAAGGGTTTGAGAGATTGGATGGAGTTCCAAAAGGGTGACCCTCGAGGGGCCGCGTCGAAGAAATTCCCATGCGGGAAATACTTCGCACGGAGAAGGTCAATCCAGAGGCCAGTCTCTCCCTGAGACATTTTCCAGATCCACTTGCACATTAGTGCAATGTTCATCAGTTTGGAGTTGATGATCCCTAGGCCCCCCTGAGCTTTAGGACGACAAACGGCCTGCCATTTAACCATGTGGTATTTCCGTTTAGGTCCCGCTCCTTCCCAAAAGAAGCAGGACCGCGGGGTATCCAACTTCGAGTGTACCCCATCCGCCAGCAAGAACAAACCCATGGCGAACATGGGAAGGGAAGAGAGGCTGGAGTTGGTTAAGATTAGTCTAGCCCCTGAAGACATAAACCGACCCCTCCACGGGCAAACCCTGTCCGCCACCTTGGAGGAGAGAGGTTCCCAATCGGCGATAGAGCACTTCTTCGCCGCGATCGGGAGACCAAGGTAAGTGAACGGGAACTGGCCAAGTTTGCAGTTAAGCAAGTTGGCGACCCGCTGACTCTCGGCCGCATCCATCCCTATGGACACGACTTCACTTTTGTGAAAGTTGATGTTAAGTCCCGACATGAGTTCAAAGCACAGCAGTATGGCCTTGACCGAGGCGATCCTGTGTGTGTCGGGCTCAAAGAGGAGAAGTGTGTCATCTGCATACTGCAGGTGTGACACTCCCCCCGGAATCAGATTGTCCACCACTCCTATGATGTGGCCGGCCAAACGAGCTCTGTCCAGCATGGCACCCAAGGCGTCTGCCACAAAGTTAAACAACAACGGCGAGGCTGGGTGCCCTTGACGCAACCCGCGCTTGTTGCGGAAGAAGTTCCCTCCTTCTCCGTTCACCGCAATCGCCGTTTGGCCCCCCGAGACCAACTGCATCCTGCGATCAACCCAAACCGACGAGAATCCTCGATCCAGGAGGACTAGTCGGAGAAACTCCCAGTTTACACGATTGTACGTCTTCTCAAAATCTAGTTTCAGGAGAATCGAGGGCTGTCGAGCGCGTTTTAGGGAGTGGACGATTTCTTGGAGGACCAACGGCCCTTCCAAGATGTTACGGCCACGAATAAAAGCCGACTGAGACCTACTAATAATGCGATGAGCTATCGGAGACAAGCGAGTTGAACAAGCCTTAGCACAAATTTTAAATGGAACATTAATCAACTCTATGGGGCGGAAGAGCCTAATATGATCCGCACCCGGAACCTTGGGGATCAGAGAGAGAACCCCAAAGTTCAGGCGAGAGATATCTACCGTACCCCGCATAAAACCATTGCAAACGTCAAAAATAGGACCTTTAAGCACTTGCCAAAACCGCTTAAACATCGCCACTAGCCACCCGTCCGGCCCGGGAGCGGTGTCTGATTTCATACCTAGCGTCGCCTTATCGATCTCCTCCGGGAGGAAGGCCAATCCCAGGCCCTCATTTTCCTCGTCCGAGACCCACAGCGCAGGGTCCCACACATCCGCCCTAAGCCGAGCCCGAGATTCCTCCCTGGAACCCATAAGTTGGATATAGAACTCATAAATGTGGCGGACGATGTCCTGTTGCCTCAAAAGGAGCCCCTGCTCAGATTGCAATCTCAGAATGGCGCACTTACGACGTCAGCCATTAGCGTAGGCGTGGAAATACTTAGTGTTCGCATCACCCTTGAGCGTCCACTTGATACTACCACGTCTGCGCCAGTACTCCTCCTCAGCTCTAAGGAGGGACTCGACTTGGGCTTCCAGCGCGTAACGCTGAGCCCAGTCATGCTCCGAGAAGGCCTGCACATCCGCCGCTGTCGCGTCCAACTGGGCAAGCTCCGCGGTCAGGCGCGATCGCAACAGCTTATCCTCGCGACCCTGGTTAGCGCCCCACCCTTTGAGAGCCGCGCGCAAGCCCGCCCCCGCAGCAGTCCAGAACTCCATTGGCCCGCGCACTCGACCGAACCAGGCGACGCAATTCTCCCATTTCGAAAGGAAGATTTGCTCAAAGTCCGGAGACTCAAGCCACGCAGTTTCAAAGAAAAAACGCGGGCTGCATTTTAACCTATCCTCCCCCGGGGAGAGGATGAGGGGGACGTGGTCCGACCCTATCCTCATTTTGGCGTGCAGAGAGCACATGGGAAACAACACCTCCCACTCCGAGGACATGAAAACCCTGTCCAAGACCGAACGCACCGGCGTTAGCTGTTTTTTGGTCCAGGTGTAGCGTGCCCCCACGCGAGCCACTCCCCTAAGGGCCATGGACGCGATTGCATTGTTAAACATGGACACCCTTGTCCAGTTAACAATGTCGTTGTTTCTGTCCACGCCCGAACGGATCAAGTTGAAGTCCCCGCCCACTAGCAGAGGAAGATTTCGAGCGCCCACAGACGCCACCTTCAACTGGAGTTCTCCCAAGAACTCAAACGAAAGCGAGTGATCGGCCGGGCCATACACAACGATCACCTCCCACTCTTGAAGCGTTGCACGGTGGCGCACGTGTGCCGACAAGAAGAAACGGCCGGCATCCCATGCCACCACCTCAAAGCAAACTAGGTTGACGCCTAGCAACAAGCCCCCTGAGTGTCCTACCGCAGGCACCCAGTGCCAGACAAAACGCTCCAACGGGTCAATGGCTAGAAGGTCCCGATGGTTGAAATCGGCCTTGATAGTCTCCTGCAAGCCAACCACGTCAATTTCTTCGTTC
The DNA here is from genome assembly GCF_018294505.1 of Triticum aestivum. Lineage (NCBI taxonomy): Eukaryota > Viridiplantae > Streptophyta > Magnoliopsida > Poales > Poaceae > Triticum > Triticum aestivum. The sequence goes on from NC_057795.1 coordinate 56,934,742, forward strand.
CAAATGAACTCTTTTAACTGGGTCCGCCTCCCAGCGTGGCCGAAGCCTCGGATGTTCCAGAAAATGAAACGCATTAGATAATGCAATTGCGGAGGTGGATACCGCAAGCGGTAACCGCTTTGGCCACGCGCCGTGTCTTGGCAGGACGACGGTTGGAGGAGGACGGCGCAGCCCCTGCTACTATGTCCTCCTGATCGGGCCGCGCGACAGGCACCAGAGAAGCCCCTGCTTCTTCTGTTGCTGGCGCAACGCAGGCCAACACTGCCTGAGCAAGCGCAGCCTGCGTGATTTCCTTAGCACGAATAAGAGAGAGCACTTCGTGCGCTTCCCCCTCGTCGTCCATCGCTACTCCACTATCCGCTAAGATACCTTCTGTCGGTGTCAAAACCGGCGGATCTCGGGTAGGGGGTCCCGAACTGTGCGTCTAGGCGGATGGTAACAGGAGACGAGGGACACAATGTTTTTACCCAGGTTCGGGCCCTCTTGATGGAGGTAAAACCCTACGTCCTGCTTGATTAATATTGATGATGTGGGTTACAAGAGTAGATCTACCACGAGATCAAGGAGGCTAAACCCTAGAAGCTAGCCTATGGTATGATTGTTGTTCGTCCTATGGACTAAAGCCATCCGGTTTATATAGACACCGGAGAGGGCTAGGGTTACACAGAGTCGGTTACAATGGTAGGAGATCTACATATCTGTATCACCAAGCTTGCCTTCCACGCCAAGGAAAGTCCCATCCGGACACGGGACGAAGTCTTCAATCTTGTATCTTCATAGTCTTGGAGTCCGGCCGATCATAATAGTTCGGCTATCCGGACACCCCCTAGTCCGGAACTCCCTCAGTAGCCCCTGAACCAGGCTTCAATGATGACGAGTCCGGCGCGCATGTTGTCTTCGGCATTGCAAGGCGGGTTCTTCCTCCGAATAATTTATAGAAGATTGTGAACACCAGGATAGTGTCCGGCTCTGCAAAAATAAATTCCACGTACCACCGTAAAGAGAATAACATTGCACAAGTTCAATCTGCTGACGTATTTTGTGGCGTGACATCACACCACTACCAAGCCTTTACTCGAATTGTTTTTATTGTACCACCTCAGCGCGTTTAACGAAGCGGTTTCCTTGGCACGTCTTGTCGAAGCAGAGATCGTGTTCCCCTTATTACGGGATTCCCATCAATACGGACGTGGGTAATCCAACCGCGCCATTGATTGCGGTGCTTGGGAGATAAGTGAGTTTTATCAGGCCGGTGGGGACGCATGTTTCCGTCCGCCCATATAAGGGGACAAAGATCCAACCTTTTTACCTGCACCTTCTTCCTCCTTGGCTTATCCATCTCTGCGAACTCGAGCTCTAGCGCCCAAGCCCGCACATCTCACCTCAACCTTCTCCAAATATGTCCGGAGCGGGAGGCAAGTGGATGGCCTCCTCCATCACGGAGGGGCATATCCAGAAGCTGCGCAGCGCCGGATACTTGTCTAGCGACATCGCGCATCGGCTCCCCGATGAGGGAGAGCTCATCCCCACCCCTAGGCCCCATGAGAGGGTAGTATTCCTTCCCCATTTCCTCCGCGGACTGGGCTTCCCACTTCATCCCTTTGTCCGGGGGCTCATGTTCTACTATGGCCTAGATTTCCATGATCTGGCCCCGAATTTTATCCTCAACATCTCGGCATTTATCGTCGTGTGCGAGGCCTTCCTCTGCATCCAGCCCCACTTCAGCTTGTGGCTCAAGACCTTCAGTGTCAAGCCGAAGGTTGTGAAGGGCAGCCAAGCGGAGTGCGGAGGCGCCATGGTGGGAAGGATGTCCCACGTTACGTGGCTGGAGGGTACTTTCGTGGAAACCATTAAGGGGTGGCAATCGGGGTGGTTCTACATCACCGAGCCGCGTGATCCCGAATGGGCAGCGGCCCCCGAATTCGGATCCGGCATCCCCACACGGCTCACCTCCTGGAAAGAGAGCGGCCGGATTTGGGGCGATTCGGAGGAGCTGACCGGACTCCAAGCCTGCGTCCAAAAGCTGGTGGACAAGAAGCTCAAGCTTGTCAACGTAGTCCAGGTCATGCTCATCCGCCAGATTCTCCCGTGCCAACGACGGGGCTTCAATATGTGGGAGTTCGATCCGGCGCAGCACCAGACTTTGAATGGGATCTTCGACACTACGTACGAAGAGGTCTGGAAGGTGCTGTTCAAGGGTGCTGAGGCTCCCGCATCCGCTACCGAAGATCGCGGATTCAGCTCGCAGCGTCCGGCTGACGAGGTAAGTGATTTTGTCCTTTACAGAACGCTCGTTTTCCATAGTTTGACTCTATGCGGGATCTAAACTCCCTTTGCCTTTGACAGGACTGGCTGGCGAAGGCCGAACAGACTATCTGTCCGGCCCCATTGCCAGAGGACCCAGCTAACGCCCGCCTAACGGGGCTGCTAGCTTCGGCACCCCACGTGGTGCCGGAGAAGAAGGCCAAGAAGAAGGCCACAGGGACTCGGAGGAGTTCCCGTTTTCAAGTGCTATCGGACGATGAATCCGAGGCCGACTCCTCCCACCAAGGCGAGGAGGAGAAGAAGAAAGCCTCTCCCCCAGCGGGGGGAGGGAAGAAAAGGAAGGCCTCCCCAACAAGGGAGGCCGAAGGGTCCAAGAGGGGAAAAACTCTTCCCCCGGACTGTTCCGCCAACGCCAGTGACGACGACGAGGACTAGCCTCCAAGGGCCAAGCCTCTGGCGAGATCGTAAGTATCCGGACTCCCAAATAACTTCAAGGTTTTCGTTTTCCGCCACATTATGTCTTTCTAATGCCGCATACAACCCTGCAGTCCGCCTAAGGATGATCTCCCCACTTCGTCGAGCGGGTCCTTAGGGGCGTCGGATATGGATTCTCTTCCGACTGCCTCCACCCCCCGTGATGTGGACGATGCCGAGGTGGGATCCCAGGAAGGGACCCACCAGGAGGAGAGGGCCCCGGAGGTGTCGCAGGACAACCTCCCGGATTTTGCACCGGACTCAGCCCCGGAACCCATAGTGGCTCCGGAGTCCGGCGGGCGACCCCTTCGGAAGAAGGGCAAGACCACGACGCCGGCTGCCTCCGTCCAACCGGAGGTGCCGGATAATTTGCTGGAGGTGCTCAACGGCGCCTCCATCGAAGAGGAACACCGCACTGTTATGAGTGCGGTAATTCAGAAGGTTCAGCTCGCCAAGAGCGGGCTGACCGAAGCCTGCAGCAGCCTTCTAACAGGCTTTGAGGTAAGAATTTCAATATATGTAAAATGGTACCGCATAGACAGTAGCCCCTGATGCTCGGTTCGGTGTTCGGAAAGAAAAGTCGGACTGAGGATCTTTAGAAAGATAATCACAGGAGTCATGAAAATATGTCAATATGGGATTGCAGGCTGTGCTGCTGACCTCTACCGCACTGACTGCGGAGGTCAATACTTTGAAGGAAAACCTCGAGCGGTCCGAGAACGAGCTCGGCCATGCGAAGAAGCAGCTCGAGGAAAAAGAAGGTGAGTAATACCTTATGAAAATTGTACCTTACAGAAAAGGATTTGGTTGCAAGAAAAATGACAAGGATAACTAGGGTATTGTAGGGGCCACTAACGAGGTGGCGACCCTGAAGGAGGCGGTGGCCGCGGCCGAACGGAATGCGGCTGCGGAGCGCACCAAGCGAGAGAAACAGGAGGCGCGGGTGGCGGAGGTACAGCAAGAGCTCCAGGATCTCGTGAAGAAACATGAGAGCCTGGAGCGTGACTCGAAGACTCGAGAGTCTGAGCTTGCAACGGCTCTTGAGAGTGCCAAAGCCGCTAAGGCCAAAGCCTACAAGGCCCTCCAGGAGATAGAGGCGGTGAAGAAAATAGCGGCGGGTAAGGCATTTTTCATGCAAAGTAAGCATGTGAGTGTTAATTACCTGTCGCTTACCCGAATTCGGAGCTCTCCAGGAGCGTTCGCAGATCTTCCCCGCAGCGTGTCCGATGCTGCCGCATTCTACCGGGCCGAGGAGGGGAGCTCAACGGAGAAGGTCTTCTGGTCTCAGTATGCTGAGGCCGGACATCCGGTGCCCCTTAGCGACCAGCTGAAGCAGCTGGTCGAGCTCCACAAGGAGGCCGAACAGGCCATGAAGGGCCTCATAGTTCGGCTGTGGCCTAAGGAGGCTATGCCTGGGAGCTACTTCGGTCTGGTGCGGCGACTGGTGGACGCGTGCCCGTGGGTTGAAGTTATCAAGAACTCCGCCTGTATCGAGGGTGTGCGTCGGGCCCTTGCCCGCGCAAAGGTGCACTGGGGCAAGATGGATGCCCAGAAGCTTGTGATGGACCCCCCACCAGAGGGCAAGGAGCATCGCACGCCCGAGATGTATTATAGGAGTGTGCTGAAGGGCGCCCGCATTATTGCGGGTGAGTGCTCCAAAGAAGAAGTTTTTGAGTAGACTCGCCTTTTGTTATCCTGTGCGCTGAAAACTAAGTTCATATGCGTGAAGCAACACTTGTTAATTTAAAATATTACCTTCTGTGCGGCTGTTTATCAAATCTGAGAGATGGCAAGTCGTCGGCTTCAGCCCCCATGCCACGAGTGCTGGGGTGTTCGGGATAAATTTGGGCACTCTTGTTTCCATATTTGGGTCCATCGAGGGAGGCGCTCAACACAATGAACAAGGCAACCGGACTTATAATGCTTGAACACTCTCACTTAGCCATAGAATTCTATAATTTTAAATTTCGACGAAGCCCCTAGTTTTCGGAAGGCCGAATTTGGGGCGCTATCCACGCCTTGGCCAGACAGAATCCGGCTCCTCGCTCGAAGCGGCATAAGTCTTTAGGGACTCACAAAGAACCTCTCGAACAGCGACCAGCTCTCGCCTCATCATGACGGTCAGTTTTAGCTTTCTCCACTGAGGCGTTAACCCAGCTCAACTGGGGCGCAATCGTAGTGGTTCTCCCAGTGCTACCTTAGCCGATAAAACAGAATGTAAGGTACCAAAACATGGGAGCCGGGCAAACCCAACTATTGACCCAAGAACATGATTCGGAGCCGATGCATATAATGCTATAAGTTCGGGGTGCCGCACTTGTGAAAGTGTTCGGACTTATCACATCATAACGCGGGAAACATAAGCCCCTGGTGTATTTAGCCGTACCAAAACGTACGGATGCAACATGTCATAGATGAACATATGTGTAAGAAAGAAATGCAATTGGAAGCAAAAATGTGCTGCATTGCTATATTTAAATAAAAACTGTTGTAAGTACAGGACGATACAAGTGGTGCGGTAAGCAAGGGATGGGACTGTTTAACATGTCCCCCTCCAGGGGTAGGCTACGGAATAATGCATAAAACAGGTTTAATGCTCATAATGGAGACCACCTGGATTTTCGTTGTAGCCTTTATCCTTCCCTGGCTGTTGTATCACGGGTTCGGCATGTCTGCTGCCGGACAGGGCCTCTGACGAACGGAGTCCTGTAGGTAAAAAATAAAGGAAAAGAAAAAGAAACGACACACTTAAGAGCCCCTGGTGCAGTTGAGCCGCAGTTTGGGCTTATCATGGTCGAGCCCCTTGCCCCATGCCCATGGTATCTTCAGAGCATAATGGAGTACGCGAAGGGTCCGTCTTAATGTTTTACAGGGGCTGGGCTGGGGGCCGCACTGCTACGCGTGCTCGGAACGTGCCAGGTGGTCGTGTTGTAGGTTACTCCGGGCACGCTTAGCTGTGTCCGGCCGCTTGGCAGCCGGACTCGAGAATTGCCTTAAAAGGCTGCTTTGTACTTCTGCCGCAAGAGCCGCTGTATGTTCCTTCGTTCGGAGGGAGCATTCAGTATTTCCGTTGACCGTGATGACTCCTCTAGGGCCTGGCATCTTGAGCTTGAGGTATGCCTAGTGCGGCACCGCGTTGAACTTTGCGAACACGGTACGTCCGAGCAAGGCATGATAGCCGCTGCGGAACGGGACTATGTCGAAGATTAACTCCTCGCTTCGGAAGTTATCCGGGGATCCGAAGACCACTTCCAGTGTAACTGAGCCTGTACAATTGGCTTCTACACCTGGTATGATGCCTTTAAAGGTCGTCTTGGTAGGTTTAATCCTTAAGGGGTCTATGCCCATTTTGCACACCGTGTCCTGATAAAGCAGGTTTAGGCTGCTGCTGCCGTCCATCAGGACTGGTGAGATGAAATCCATCGACGATTGGGTCTAGAACCAATGCAGCGAACCCGCCATGGCGAATGCTGGTGGGGTGGTCCCTTCGGTCAAAGGTGATCGGGCAAGAGGACCATGGATTGAACTTCAGGGCAACTGGCTCCATCGCGTATACATCCCTGAGTGCAAGCTTCCGCTCCCTTTTGGGTATGTGCGTGGCATATATCATGTTCACCGTCCGCACCTGTGGGGGGAAACCCTTCTGTCCTCTATTGTTCGACGGTCGGGTCTCTTCCTCGTCGTCGCTATGTAGCCCCTTGTCGCTGTTTTCGGCAATTAACTTGCCTGCCCGCTTGAACACCCAACAGTCCCTATTGGTGTGGTTAGCTGGCTTTTCAGGGGTGCCATGTATCTGGCACAAGCGGTCGAGAATTCGGTCCAAATTGGACGGACCCTGAGTTGTTCTTTTGAATGGCTTTTTCCGTTGACCGGGTTTAGAGCCTCTGAATCCGGCATTGACTGCCGTATCCTCACTGTTATCACCGTTAATGCGGCGTTTGTTTTTGTTGCAACGCGACCTGCCACTACGGTCCTTGATATCCGGACTGCCAGAATTTTTGTTGAGGTTGTTGCTGCGTGCTAGCCAGCTGTCCTCACCTGCACAGAAGCGGGTCATGAGTGATGTAAGGGCTGCCATGGATTTCGGCTTTTCCTGTCCCAGGTGCCGGGCAAGCCACTCGTCGCGGATGTTATACTTGAAGACCGCGAGGGCCTCGGCCTCCGGACAGTCGATGATTTGGTTTTTCTTGGTTAAGAACCGTGTCCAGAATTGTCTGGCCGATTCGTCTGGCTGCTGAATTATGTGGCTTAGGTCATCTGCATCTGGTGGTCGCACGTACATGCCTTGGAAGTTATCGAGGAATGCGGCTTCCAGGTCCTCCCAACTCCCGATTGACTCTACTGGCAAGCTGTTAAGCCAGTGCCGGGCTAGTCCTTTAAGTTTGAGTGGGAGATATTTGATGGCGTGGAGATCGTCTCCGCGGGCCATGTGGATGTGGAGGAGATAGTCCTTGATCCAGACCGCGGGGTCTGTTGTGCCATCATAAGATTCAATATTGACGGGTTTAAACCCTTCTGGGATTTGATGATCCATTACCTCATCTGTGAAGCACAGTGGGTGTGCGACGCCTCTGTACTGGGCGATATCGCGACGGAGCTCAAAAGAGCTTTGTCTGTTGTGTTCGGCCCGGCCGGACTTACTGTGTCCGGGGTGACGGTGATCGTCACGTATCCTGGGGCGCCCACGCGATCCATAGATCGATCTTGATTGTCTTGCCTTATCCTCCAATATGTCTCGCAGGTCCGGAGTGTTCCCCTGTGGCCTTGTGCTTTTCGAGCGATGCCGGGGTACGGGTCTAGTGAAGGGCCTTGAGGCCTCTCTGTCGCGACCACGGGGTGGTCGATCAGCCGTATTGTCTCCTGGTGAAGCGGGATCATATGCTTCCACCTCTAATCGGGGGAGCAGCTTACGTTTGGGGTAGCTTTTGGAGGGGCGTTCGAGTTCATGCTCTTTGGCCGCGAGGACTTCGGTCCATCTGTCGGCTAGCAGATCTTGATCAGCTCTAAGCTGCTGCTGCTTTTTCTTGATGCTGTTTGCCGTGGCCATAAGCCTGCGTTTGAAACGCTCCTGTTCGACGGGATCCTCAGGCATGACAAATTCGTCTTCGTCGAGGCTTGCCTCGTCTCCGGAGGGAGGCATATAGTCCTCTACCTCTTCTTCGGCCGCTCTCTCATGAGGGCTGGCGTCCCCCTCCTCCTATGCTGGATCTTGCTGGAGTGGGTTGTCTTCGGCGCTATCCAGTGTATTATTGTCTCCGGTGCCGGAATCATCATTCTTGCTATGGCAGGATTTAGAGCGGCGCCGCTGACGCCGGCACTTGGGCTGTTTCTTGGAGGGGTCATCCTCCGCTATTCCTTCGCCGTTCCCATCCTTTGGGATATCCACCATGTATATGTCGTATGAAGAGGTGGCTTTCTAGTGCCCGGTGGGCGCTGGTTCTTGGTCGTCTCCGGCATCGTCGTCCATACCGTCGATGTCCTCAGAGTCGTAATCTAGCATGTCGGTTAGGTCGTCGACAGTGGCTACCAAGTGGGTGGTGGGTGGGCTCTGAATTTCTTCATCGTCTGCATCCCAACCGTCCTGGCCGCAGTCCGGCCAGGCCTCTCCTGATAACGAGAGGTACTTTAGCAAACTCAAGATGTCGCCAAAAGGTGAGTGTTGAAAGATGTCCGCCGCGGTGAACTCCATGATCGGCACCCAATCGGATTCGACTAGAGGGGGCGCGGGAGGACCGGAGTCCGGCAAGGAGTCCGGCACCTCGGAGTCACGGGCTTCATGGGGGACAAGATCGGTGTTTGGCTCTATCGCCGTAGAGGTTGCAGCCCTCGAGGCGGTGTCTAGGCATCCATCCTCGATCTGTGGAGCTGGCTCCGAATTGAAGATCGGAGTAGTTTCGAGTGCGGCCTCCAGGGTACTGTCCGGCGGCAGAGCTAAATCATGTCCGATGTGACAGTGCGGCACGCTCGGCTGTGGCTCTAATCCGTCGAAGATCAAGTCCCCGCGGATGTCAGCCGTGAAGTTCAAACTTCCAAATCTGACCTGACGGCCAGGGGCGTAGCCTTCGATCTGCTCCAGCTGGCCAAGCGAATTGGCCTGCAGTGCGAAGCCGCCGAATACGAAGATTTGTCCGGGGAGGAAGGTCTCACCCTGGACTGCATCGTCGTTGATGATCGAAGAAGCCATCGAGCCTATCAGTGACGACACAGAGGAACTCTCAATGAAAGCACCAATGTTGGTGTCAAAACCGGCGGATCTCGGGTAGGGGGTCCCGAACTGTGCGTCCAGGCGGATGGTAACAGGAGATGAGGGACACGATGTTTTTACCCAAGTTCGGGCCCTCTTGATGGAGGTAAAACCCTACGTCCTGCTTGATTAATATTGATGATGTGGGTTACAAGAGTAGATCTACCACGAGATCAAGGAGGCTAAACCCTAGAAGCTAGCCTATGGTATGATTGTTGTTCGTCCTATGGACTAAAGCCATCCGGTTTATATAGACACCGGAGAGGGCTAGGGTTACACAGAGTCGGTTACAATGGTAGGAGATCCACATATCCGTATCGCCAAGCTTGCCTTCCACGCCAAGGAAAGTCCCATCCGGACACGGGACGAAGTCTTCAATCTTGTATCTTCATAGTCTTGGAGTCCGGCCGATGATGGTAGTTCGGCTATCCGGACACCCCCTAGTCCGGGACTCCCTCACCTCCCAAGCACTTATCTGAATATTCATCAAAGATCGTAAAGCGGGGTAAGGGGTTACCTCCGACTTCGAGATTCTTCTGAGCCTGCAGGAGCTGGGCACGTTGGAGGGCTGGAAGGTTGCCCTTGGCGCCCTTTGGACGAGAGCTCACCCGCTCCTGCGTTGCCGGGGACGCCACCACCGCCTTGGACTGCTTCGCCGTGGGGATGGGCACCACCTTGGACACCTCCACGCGCAGCGCGTCAGAGGCCGGAGGGGAGATGACCGACGAGGTGCCCCCAGCCGGACCCCCAGGGGAGGCCAGCGCCATCACCACCGGGCGCTGCGGGGCAGGCATGCCCGCGCGGACCGGGGGAGGGCTCGCCGGCGCCACCGTGGAAGGCTTGCGGCCCGCCGTCTTCTTGTGGAGCTTCGTCCCGCCATCGCCGAGGCCGGACGCCACCTTGGGAGAGCGCGCCACGACCCGAGGCTCGCCCACCACCGCAGCCACCGGGGAGACAAGCATCGAGCGCCCCTCAAAGTCGCAGGACGCGAGACCCCCTTGCCGATGTCGAGGCCCATGGTCATGTCGGAGCCATATTGGTTGAAACCCATCTCGTTGCTGCCCACCACCACCTGACGCTCCTCCTGGTCCTGAGCAGCGCCTGCCACTGGAGGCGCAGCCTGAGCGTCCTTGTCCTTGAGACCAGGCTTGTCCCATGTTGCAGTGTCGATGGAGTCGTCCCCCATGCTCATGTCGTGATCTTTGTCTTTGTCGTCCAGGCCCTTGCCCGCATTGGCTGGTGGAGGAGGAGGGGGAGGGGAAGCCGCGCCCTGCAAGTCACCCGCCTCGGCCTCCAGACGGAAGGTGAAGCCCTCACTGTTGAACCAGACTTGAACATAGCCCTTGAGCTTGGCCGAGGAATGACATGCAAAGCGCATCCGCACTGGGCCGAGGCCCGACAGCGACGCCTGATCCACCTTCATTGGACGCCCGATCATCACCGTTGCAGCCATAAGGCGGTCCACGCGGCGATGCTTGGGGGGCACACCCTACAACTTGACCCAAACATCTGGCATGATCTCGGCCTTGGGCTCCTCCGGGCGCGATTCTTTGATGTCCGCCATGATGTCGTGGAGGGAGAAGTAGAGCTTGCCGCTGCGGGTCGCCATCCGCAGCATGGCCTTGTCGGGGAAGACGACCGAGAACTGGTCGACGCCGATGGCCGACAACTACCAGTCCCACTCCCCTTCGAAGAGATGATGGAGCTCCGCCTCCAAGATGGGGACCGACAGCTTGCCGGGCTCCGCCGAGATGATCGCCGCGTCCGCCACCACCGGGGAACGAACCTCTTCACCCTCCATTTCCACGAAGGGGACGCAGAAGAATCCCTCGCCAGGGATGGCGTTGCCCATGATCTGCAGCGCCAGGGGCCTCCCCCGCGTGGGGCAGTACACCGACATGTGCCCTTCCTCGTGGCAGACGACACACAGGGGCTTCAAGAGGCACATGTTTTGGTAGTGCCCCACCCTACCGCACTTGAAGCACTCCGGCCCGTCAGCCTCCTCCACCGGGATCGGAGCGTCAGCCGAACCCTTCGATGCCGAGGGCCCTGCCGCGAGCAGCAACAGCGCCGAGCCGCCGCCCTTGTGCTTCGGCTTCTTGGCCAGCGGGTCCCCGCTCTACTCACCGCCCGGAGGTAGCAGAGACTCCTTCCTCTTGAGCTCTTTCTTCTGCTCCAGCCCGCGATGCCGGTATTCCTCCTTCTTCTTCTTCTTGCGCTCGCGCTCCTCCTGCTGCTTCCGCTCCTGCTCCGCGAGCCACCATGGAGGCGGCGGCCCCCAGCCCCCATCCTCCGCGGATTTCGCCGGTGCCTTGGCGAGCGCCTTCGCCCGCAGGTCCTTCTCGCGCTGGCGGTCCGCCGCCGGGATCGGAGGGGACATGGGAGGCTTGTCACCACGACGGGAGCCCATCCTCACCGCAGTGGCGAACGAGCGGGAGAGGGGAGGGGAGAGACAGAGCGATGAAGGCGACGAGCAAGGTGCCTGAAGCGCCGCACCTTGGAAGGGGATGCGGGAAACCCTAGCGACAGATCTAGGGTTCCTTTTGGCACCCACAACCACCTATAAATATGGGCTGGCGGCCGCGGCTTCTCCCCCGCGCTGTGCCCGGGCCGACTCGCAAGCACACAGCAGGCCACCAGGCTAGGCTGAGCCGGCCCAATCTCAGCGGGGCGCCCCTGCACCCCCACTAGCACGGGAACGGGCAGGCTCGACGCTGGGCCCCCCAGCCCCACTGGCATGGAAACGGGCTGGCGCGTCGCTGGGCCCCCCAGCCCACCGCCTGGTAGGCTGGGCCAGTCGATATGGCCCAACACCGCAACAGGCCCGACCGACGGCTCCCCGAAAACCCTAGCCTGGTTCCACGAGTCCTCGTCACGGCTGCCCCCGCCGCCGCCGTCGCCGACCCCTGTCGGTTCCGGCGAGCACGCAGGGACCAGAGGGAGCTCCGCCAACCCTAGATCGCGGCGAACCACCTCCGGCAAGGCACACGAGCGGCCCTCAGGACCCGCGTCCACCCCCTTTGGCGGACGCCAGATCCGTGTCGCCAGGCGGCGGCCGCCATGCCCACCTGGAGCAAAAGCACGCCGCCGGCCAGCCCCGAAGGAGCCCCCGAGCTCCTCCGCACGGGCGACAAATTCGCCCACTAAGCACCCACTGGGCCTCGGCGAACCACCACCACCACCATCACTTACCTGACTGCTTACCTCGTCGTCGTCGGCGTCGGAGTCGACCCCCTCCAGCGCCCAGAACCTGCTGCCGGAGAAGGACTGGGCAAGGGGCCGCCCCGCGGACGGCGCTTCCCATCGCGGGTGCCCCGCTGCGGGCCGCACCGCCGTCCAGCCATCCGCCACCACCGCGGCGCCTGCAGAGTCGCCCCCCGAGTCGCCCGCAGAGTCGCCCCCCAAACTCATCGCAGTCATCCCAAATGGTATTATTGTGACTACTGCATTTTTATGCGCCAAGACGTTTTCCGAAGCTGCATAAGCATTTCATTTGTATACATGAACAACTATAAGTTGAGCATTACCTTCTAAAAAGGAAACAAAGTTTTCCTTTTTGCAAAAGGAAATAACAAATAGAGTATTAACATGAGTACAAAATTTCTTTTAGTCAAAAAATTGTCTTATGTGAAATTTTTATTTTTCTACTTTTTATAAAAAAATATTAAATACAAACGTCGAGAGAAATATGCATAGACCACCATTTCCTTGGAAGAACAATTCTTCAGAAGCCTCTAGAGTTTAACCGTATAGATACACATACACTTTGGTAAAGCGGTTCGGATACTCCTAGTAATAAGGATGTGCGAGTGACTTGGCGCGGGGTCCGGGAGCAACAGGGGGATGGATATAAATCCATTCAATCACACACTGTAAGCATAGACAATGTAAGATGTTTCGAAAGTTGCTTAAAAAACATTTTTTCCTAAACACAGATACTCTTTTTAGGTGACTAAATAAGCATTTATGCTAGATAAGTAAGTACCGGTAATTCGATTCATTTTTACAAGCACCTCTCTAAACACTTTGTGTTGCACACGGGATAACACACACAAGGCAGGCAGCGCGATCTGCTCACAACTCGGACAAACCTTATGGGCCCTCATCAGTTTCACCTGCCCCATATGTCGAATCTGCCTAATTTTATGTTCTACCTTTTTTATGGTATCTCTATTTCTAATAGAGCAGTTGGTGAATAGTTCGCTGGTTATTTTTCGCTGGTTTTATTTCGTCTATCCTCCTACCTCCGTCAAATCGCTGGGTTTTTTTCGTATATCTTCTTTTTTGAACGAAAGAAAAAAATTAACCCAGCCACCCCGCAGTCCCGCACGACCTTGCCTCCTCGATCCCACCTCGACATCCATCTCGCCGCCACCTCCTGCTCCGCCCCGCCGTGCGCCGCCCGCCGCCACCGTGCATGCGCCGCCGTCCCCCGTATCGTCTCCGCTGTCCGAATCCCGCCACCGCCGCGCCTTCGTTCCTCCCCGAACTTTGCATCATCCTCCGCGATCCAGATCCAGATCCCACCCACCGCTCGCCCCGACCCATGGGGGGCTGCCACGCCAAGCCGCGCACCCGCGACGCCAACGGCGCCTCCCCGCCGCCGCCAGCGCCGGCCACGCCGCCTCCACCCTCTTCCACAGCGCCCGCCATGCCGGCCTCCAAGAAGCACTGGACGTCGTCCCCCTTTTTCCCCTTCTCCATGCCCAGCCCCAGCCCGGCGCACCACCTCTTCTCCTCCTCCTCGGCGGCCTCCCCCAGGGCCTCCTCCAAGTCCCCCGCCCCGGCGGGCCCCAGGTCCCTGACGCCCGCCACCACGACCAGGCGCCTCCTGCCCCTGCCCTTCCCGCCGCCCTCGCCCGCCAAGCACATCCGCCAGGCGCTCGCGAGGAGGCACGGCCCGCCACGCCCGGCGATCCCCGAGGTGCGGCATGCCAGATTCAGGATCATCCGCCGCCTTTGACGCTTGCTTCCTCGAATAGGCGCTGATGCAAGGGTATTGGCTAGAGCAAGACGTCAAGGTTGACACCACTCTTCTTCACATGTACTGCAGGTGTGGTTCCATTGCTTCAAACGAAGGTGGCGGCGATGGTTGAGGAGGTGGAGGGGATGTTCGGCATGCCATCGGAACATCTCCGGAGCTCTCCTTGAGCTGGATCGCAGCCTGCGCAGAGACATCCACACAAAAGATCAAGATGCTCATCAGCTACATCTGTTGGAAAGATGAGCAATTTATCGAATGCTTTTATTAACAGAAATACTAGATAAAACATGGCTAGTATAGCAGTGATAAAATAAGCCATGTGATTTGACAAAGAGAAGGTAAACAGCATGTTCATATATGAACCTGAGCTAAACACATCTAGAACAGACACTAGATGAAGTTGCTTATACGACATAGAACCTAACATACGTAGGGCAGAAACTAGAGCCAAGAACGGTAGCAGGACTTGTAACAGAAAGGGGAAGAACACGTACGTCACAGCAGCAGCGGAAGCGCTGGACTTGGGGTCGGTGTCCTCGTCTGCCATGTCGTCGAGGAGGTCGTGGACGTCGGGGAAGAAGTCATCGTCGGGGAAGAAGTCGTCGGCGACCGGATCGTCCGTGATGAAGCAGCCAGTAGTCGCGCTGAGCGCTCCCCAAAAACCTTATCACCCTTCTCCCATACAGGACTCAAAAGGTGCGGTCTCGGAGGCCTACTGTCCCGACGTGCGGTGCACGCCGCAAGCCGGGATGAGGAAGAACGTAACAGCAGCGCAGTGCTCAGGAACATGTGGTGAGAGAAGGAAGAGATTCTGGTGCGTCTCTCTGAGAGGAGCGACCTCCCTTTTATAGGCGCAAGAGAAGGAGGCGAGAGGGCAACGACGGAAGGTGAAACAAAGAGTCGAAGACGAAGCGAACAACCAGCAGCCGAAGGGCTGCACTGTTCGCATTCAAACTCCACTATCGCAAAAACTTTTTAGCTTCCGTGCGACCTTTCGTACACCCGTAGTGCGTGGCAAAAATTTAGACATCGGCTCGGCTCATTCCCGCAACCCGCGTTGCATCGTGACGAGGCGTGGCGTGGCGGGCGGCGGAGGAGGAGCGTGCGTGGATGTCCCTCTTGTTCTCATGCTCATACAAGTGGGGAAGGAGCCTCCCTTATAAAGAAGTCCAACTCCCTCTAAACTAGCAATGTGGGACTAAACATTAGTAGTATCCCTTGCCTTGCACAAATGGGCTAAGTGGGCCTCTAGGATTTATTAGGAATTTCTGAAATAGTTATTAGGCTGCCCAAATAGACTAAATTCCAGCAATCCCCCACCAGATTCCAGAGGCACACAGAAATTTTCCATTGGTTCCAAAACACTATTTTATATACCGGTACTGCAGTGGAGACTGTTAAGTTGAACTTCCACATAGAACTCTATGCTACACTAGTACGCAACTTGAACAGTGGACCGGGCCTTGAACTGCAAGTTTTCTGCAAATCTAGCTTCACATAAAGCCTTGACCGATACGTGGCTACCGTGGGTCTTCCCCGCGGATGGAGCTTATGCATCATACTCCGTGACCTTTCATGAGTTTACTAGAGAGAACCCTACTCTTGTAGATTGCGACGTTTGACAATCAGACTCATATATGTGCGTTCTTCAAAAGATGTTCTGCAGGACAACATCTCTGCTTCAAAGAGCCACTTAGAACACATTAAGATATACATCAACCTGCCATGCAGATTAGGAGAGTATTGCATCTTCATGGAGTGGTATTTTTAACAGTAAGGATACTCTCCTCCCAGTTGACCAACAACTTGTCTTTCACATCTAATTCACGGGATCTCCGATCACAAAGAATAGGTTACCACTGTGAACAACTCATATTGTGGGTCTCATACCCATCTCCCTCGATGCATTATCTATCACATTACGTGATAGACCCTTAGTAAAAGGATCTGCCAGATTTTTAGACGTTTGGATATAATCCAATGAAATAACTCCGGAGTTTTTCATTTTTCTGACAGACTTTAACCTTCTCTGAACGTGTCTTGATGACTTCATGTTATCCTTTGAGCTGCTCACTTTAGTGATCACAGTTTGATTGTCATAGTTCATAAGGATACCCGGTACAGGTTTCTCAACTACCGGCAAGTCATTCAAGAGCCGATGAAGCCAATCTGCTTCGACCGTAGCTGTATCTAGTGCTGCGAGTTCTGCTTCCATTGTTGACCTCGTTAAGATGGTCTGCTTGCAAGACTTCCAAGAAACAGCGCCACCTCCATGAGTGAATACATATCCGCTCGTGGCCTTTATCTCATCAGCATCTGAGATCCAGTTTGAGTCACTATACCCTTCAAGCACCTTTGGGAATTCCATAATTTGCAGTGCCTTTCAAATAACGCAAAACTCTCTCTAGAGCTTTCCAATGCACGTCTCCTGGTTTTGAGACAAACCGGCTCAGCTTGCTAATAGCAAAAGAGATGTCAGGTCTTGTAGCACTGGCTAAGTACATAAGCGAGCCAATGATCTGAGAATATTTTAATTGGTCTCTAGCAATTCTTCGATTTTTTCGAAGCAACACACTAGCATCATATGGTGTTGGAGATGGCTTGCAGTCACTGTAGCCAAAGCGACTCAAGATCTTTTCCACATAGTGGGATTGAAGCAATGTAATCCCACCATCATCGTCTCTCAACAACTTGATGTTCAGAATGACATCAGCCACTCCTAAATCCTTCATCTCAAAACAGTGAGATAAGAAATCCTTGACCTCCTTAATAACATTCAGATTTGTTCCGAAAATCAGTATGTCGTCAACATACAAGCAAAGCATAACTCCCTCGCCCCCACCATGGTGATAGTACACACATTTGTCAGCTTCGTTCACAACAAAGACTGCAGCTGTTAAAGTTCTTTCGAACTTCTCATGCCACTGTTTGGGTGCTTGTTTGAGTCCATACAAAGACTTCAGCAACTTGCACACTTTCCCTTCCTGACCATCTATTACAAACCCATCTGGTTGTTCCATATAAATTTCCTCATCCAACTCTCCATTTAGGAAAGCAGTCTTAACATCCATTTGATGAACGAGAATACCATGTGAGGCAGCTAGATAAAGTAGAACTCGAATAGTGGTCAGTCGAGCCACAGGTGAGTAAGTATCAAAGAAGTCTTCACCTTCCTTTTGGGTATAACCCTTAGCCATGAGCCGAGCCTTGTACTTTTCGATAGTACCATCAGGCCTAAGCTTCTTCTTAATACCCATTTGCATCCTATAGGTTTGCACCCATAAGGACGATCAGTTATCTCCCAAGTTTCATTCGCCAAGATGGAATCCATCTCGCTACGAACTGCTTCCTTCCAGTAGTCAGCATCTTTAGATGCATAGGCCTCTGAAATAGAACTGGGAGTGTCATCTATGAGATACACAAGAAAATCATCACCAAAGGACTTTGCAGTCCTCTGTCTCTTGCTCCTAATAGGAACTTCATTGTTCTCCTCCACAGGACTTTCAAAGTGTTCCATCGAAATGGCAGGTTCGGTAATTGTAACTGGTTCCTGATTCGATGAACTAGGCATCTCCTGATTAGATGAGGTAGCCATATCCTTCATGGGAAAGATATCTTCAAAGAAAGTCGCATCATTCAACTCCATGATCGTACCGACATGCATGTCAGGTACCTCAGATTTTACAACCAAGAATCTATAGCCAATGCTATGAAAAGCATATCCCAGGAAAACACAATCCATAGTCTTTGGTCCAAGCTTCCGCTTCTTTGGAATTGGAATATTGACTTTCGCCAAACAACCCCATGTTCTCAGATAAGAGAGTTTTAATCTTTTCTTCTCCCATTCCTCGAATGGAGTTATCTCTTTGTTCTTTGTGGGGACTCGATTTAGGACATGACATGCTGTCAATATCGCCTCCCCCCACCATGCCTTGGAGAGACACGATGTGTCTAACATGGCGTTAACCAAATCAGTTAACGTATGGTTCTTTCTTTCGGCCACCCCATTTGACTGAGGTGAGTAGGGAGGCGTCCTCTCATGGATTATACCATGTTCCGCACAAAAAGCATCAAATTCATTGGAAAAATACTCTCCACCACGGTCAGACCTAAGCCTCTTGATTTTTCGATCAAGTTGGTTTTCCACTCCAGCTTTATAGATCTTGAAAAAGTTCAAAGCATCATCCTTAGATTTCAGAAGATACACACGGCATTATCTAGTGGAGTCGTCAATTAATGTCATGAAATATTTCTTTCCACCTTTTGTCAAAACACCATTCATTTCACATAGATCTGAATGTATAAGTTCTAGTGGTGCAAGATTTCTCGTCTCCGCAGTCACGTGAGACTTACGAGGTTGCTTAGCTTGCACACACACTTGACACTTAGATCCCTTGACAGTGGTGAAACTAGGGATTAAGTTCAACTTCGCTAGTCGCGACATGCAACCAAAGTTAACATGACAAAGACGTGAATGCCACACATTTGATTCACTATTGTTGCAACTATGATTAACAACTTTATTGCAAACGTCTAACAAAGATAAACGAAACAGGCCTCCTGACTCATCGCCTTTACCGACAAAGGTTCCATACTTGGATATTACAAATTTATTTGACTCAAAGACAAGCTTGTAGCCATCTCTACATAGAAGAGATCCGCTAACAAGATTTTTATTGACGCAGGGGACATAATGCACGTTCTTCAGCCGCACGATCTTCCCCGAAGTAAACTTCAGATCGACCGTGCCAACACCACGAACAGAAGCACTTGAACCGTTGCCCATCAGCACGGTTGAATTCCCTGCGGTCTGATAAGACGAAAACATGGAAATATCACCGCATACATGCACATTAGCACCCGTGTCAATCAACCAATCAGGAGAATGACATACTGAAAGAATAGTGGGAAATATACCATACCTAGCATCCTTCATGTCAATGTCTCCGATGACAACATTAGCGGTCTTGCCGCCTTTCCCAGGATGACGCTTGTCATAGCGATTGGGGCAACTAGGAGCCCAATGATCAGGATCTCCACACACATGACAAGCACCTTTCTTCTTGTCACTCTTCTTCTTGAAGTTCGTGTGTTGTACAGCCTTGTTCTTCCCATCAAACTTTGCTTTACCATCAAGCTTTCCCTTGTTCTTGAACTTGTGGGACTGGAAGTTTTTCTTCTGTACCAGATTGGCACTAGATACTCCCTCAATACCTCAAGCACGTGTGTCCTTTGCTCTCGCCTTTTCTTCCACATCAAGAGTACCAATGAGATCCGGGACAGAAAACTCCTGTCTCTTATGCTTCAGTAAGGTAGCAAAGTTCCTCCACGAAGGAGGAAGCTTAGTGATGATACCCCGGCAACAAACTTGTCCGGTAGGATACAATTGAAGTGCTCAAGTTCTCTACCAAATGACTGTATCTCATGAGCCTGCTCAACCACGGAGCGCTCTTCAGTCATCCTGTAATCATAGAATTGCTCCATGATGTACAACTCAGTGCCGGCATCCGAGACCCCAAACTTGGCCTCGAGTGCGTCCCACATATCTTTTCCATTGTCAATTGACGCATAAGCATCAACTATGTTCTCACCAAGAACACTCAAGAGAGCAGCCTTAAACAAGGTATCCATTTTCTGAAAAGCTTGTGCCTGTTGGGCATCTTGCTCTCCTTCAGGTTTGCCAAGAGTGGCGTCATAGCAACTCATGGTTTGAAACCATAAGACTGCTCTCACGCGCCACCTCTTATAGTGGATACCCTCAAACATAGGAGGTCTCATGGAAGAAGCAAAACCATTCGAGGTAAATTGCCTATAATAAGGTTTTTGGATTGTTGGAAAGATGAGCAATTTATCGAATGATTTTATTAACAGAAATACTAGATAAAACATGGCTAGTATAGCAGTGATAAAATAAGCCATGTGATTTGACAAAGAGAAGGTAAACAGCATGTTCATATATGAACCTGAGCTAAACACATCTAGAACAGACACTAGATGAAGTTGCTTATACGACATAGAACCTAACATATGTAGGGCAGAAACTAGAGCCAAGAACGATAGCAGGACTTGTAACAGAAAGGGGAAGAACACGTACGGCACAGCAGCAGCGGAAGCGCTGGACTTGGGATCGGTGTCCTCGCCTGCCATGTCGTCGAGGAGGTCGTGGACGTCGGGGAAGAAGTCGTCATTGGGAAGTAGTCGTCGGCGACCGGATCGTCCGTGATGAAGCAGCAAGTAGTCGCGCTGAGCGCTCCCCCAAAACCTTATCACCCTTCTCCCGTACAGGACTCAAAAGGTGCGGTCTCGGAGGCCTACTGTCCCGACGTGCGGTGCACGCCGCAAGCCGGGATGAGGAAGAACGTAACAGCAGCGCAGTGCTCAGGAACTTGTGGCGAGAGGAGGAAGAGATTCTGGTGCGTCTCTCTGAGAGGAGCGACCTCCCTTTTATAGGCGCAAGAGAAGGAGGCGAGAGGGCAGCGACGGAAGGTGAAACGAAGAGTCGAAGACGAAGCGAACAGCCAGCAGCCGAAGGGCTGCACCGTTCGCATTCAAACTCCACTATCGCAAAAACTTTTCAGCTTCCGTGTGACCTTTCGTACACCCGTAGTGCATGGCAGAAATTTAGACATCAGCTCGGCTCATTCCCGCAACCCGCGGCGCGTCGTGACGAGGCGTGGCGTGGCTGTTGGGGAACGTAGTAATTTCAAAAAAATTCCTACGTACACGCAAGATCATGGTGATGGCATAGCAACGAGAGGGGAGAGTGTTGTCCACGTACCCTCGTAGACCGTAAGCGGAAGCGTTAGAACAACGCGGTTGTTGTAGTCGTACGTCTTCACGGCCCGACCGATCAAGCACCGAAACTACGGCACCTTCGAGTTCTAGCACACGTTCAGCTCGATGACGTCCCTCGAACCCGATCCAGCCGAGTGTCGAGGGAGAGTTCCGTCAGCACGATGGCGTGGTGACGATCTTGATGTACTACCGACGCAGGGCTTCGCCTAAGCACCGCTACGATATTATCGAGGTGGATTATGGTGGAGGGGGGCACCGCACACGGCTAAGAGATCCAAGGGATCAATTGTTGTTGTGTCTAGAGGTGCCCCCCTGCCCCCGTATATAAAGGAGCAAGGGGGGAGGGGGCGGCCGGCCTAGTAGGGGCGCGCCAAGGGGAGTCCTACTCCCACCGGGAGTAGGACTCCCTCCTTCCTTGTTGGAGTAGGAGAAGGGGGAAAGAGGGGGAGAGGGGAAAGGAAAGGGGGCCGCACCCCTTGTCCAATTCGGACCAGAGGGGGGCTGCGCGCCTCCTTTCTTTCGGCCTCTCTCCTCTATTCCCGTATGGCCCAATAAGGCCCATATACTCCCCGGCGAATTCCCGTAACTCTCCGGTACTCCGAAAAATACCCGAATCACTCGGAACCTTTCCGAACTCCGAATATAGTCGTCCAATATATCGATCTTTACGTCTCGACCATTTCGAGACTCCTCGTCATGTCCCCGATCTCATCCGGGACTCCGAACTCCTTCGGTACATCAAAACTCATAAACTCATAATATAACTGTCATCGAAACCTTAAGCGTGCGGACCCTACGGGTTCGAGAACAATGTAGACATGACCTAGAACCATTCTCGGTCAATAACCAATAGCGGAACCTGGATGCGCATATTGGTTCCTACATATTCTACGAAAATCTTTATCGGTCAAACCGCATAACAACATACGTTGTTCCCTTTGTCATCGGTATGTTACTTGCCCAAGATTTGATCGTCGGTATCCAATACCTAGTTCAATCTCGTTACCGGCAAGTCTCTTTACTCGTTACGTAATGCATCATCGCGTAACCAACTCATTGGTCACATTGCTTGCAAGGCTTATAGTGATGTGCATTACCGAGAGGGCCCAGAGATACCTCTCCGACAATCGGAGTGACAAACCCTAATCTCGAAATATGCCAACTCAATATGTACCTTCGGAGACACCTGTAGTACTCCTTTATAATCACCCAGTTACATTGTGACGTTTGGTAGTACCCAGAGTGTTCCTCCGGTAAACGGGAGTTGCATAATCTCATAGTTACAGGAACATGTATAAGTCATGAAGAAAGCATTAGCAACATACTAAACGATCAAGTGCTAGGCTAACGGAATGGGTCAAGTCAATCACATCATTCTCCTAATGATGTGATCCCGTTAATCAAATGACAACTCTTTTATCCATGGCTAGGAAACTTAACCATCTTTGATTCATGAGCTAGTCAAGTAGATGCATACTAGTGACACTATGTTTGTCTATGTATTCACACATGTATCATGTTTCCGGTTAATACAATTCTAGCATGAATAATAAACATTTATCATGAAATAAGGAAATAAATAATAACTTTATTATTGCCTCTAGGGCATATTTCCTTCAGTCTCCCACTTGCACTAGAGTCGATAATCTAGTTCACATCAGCATATGATTCAACACCAATATTCACATCTGTATGTGATTAATACCCATAGTTCACATCGTCATGTGATCAACACCCAAAGGGTTTACTAGAGTCAATAATCTAGTTCACATTGCTATGTGATTAACACCCAAAAGAGTACTAAGGTATGATCATGTTTTGCTCGTGAGAGAAATTTAGTCAACGGGTCTGTTACATACAGGGCCATATGTATTTTGCGAATATTCTTATGTCTTCAATACTCTGCACGGAGCTACTCTAACTAATTGCTCCCACTTTCAATATGTATCCAGATTGAGACTTAGAGTCATCTGGATTAGTGTAAAAGTTTGCACCGATGTAACTTTTACAACGAACTCTTTTATCACCTCCATAATCGAGAAACATATCCTTATTCTACTAAGGATAATTTTGACCAATGTCCAGTGATCTACTCCTAGATCACTATTGTACTCCCTTGCCAAACCAGGGCAGAGTATACAATAGGTCTGGTCCATAGCATGGCATACTTTTATAGAACCTATGACTGATGCATAGGGAATGACTTTCATTCTCTTTCTATTTTCTGCCATGGTCGGGTCTTGAGTCTTACTCAATTTCACACCTTTGCAACACAGGCAAGAACTCTTTCTTTGACTGTTCCATTTTGAACTATTTCAAAATCTTGATAAGGTATGTACTTATTGAAAAACTTATCAAGCGTCTTGATCTATCTCAATAGATCTTGATGCTCAATATGTAAGCAGCTTCACCGAGGTCTTTCATTGAAAAACCTTTTATTCAAGTATCCTTTTACGCTATCCAGAAATTCTATATCATTTCCAATCAACAATATGTCTTGCACATATAATATCAGAAATGCTACAGAGCTCCCACTCACTTTCTTGTAAATACAGGCTTTTCCAAAAGTCTGTATAAAACCATATGCTTTGATCAACTCATTAAAGCGTATATTCCAACTCCGAGATGCTTGCACCAGTCCATTGATGGATCGCTGGAGCTTGCACATTTTGTTAGCACCCTTAGGATTTAGAAAACCTTCTGGTTGTATCGTATACAACACTTCTTTAAGAAATATCCATTTAAGGAATGTAGTTTTGTCATCCATTTGCCAGATTTCAAAAAATGTGGCAATTGCTAACATGATTCTGACAGACTTAAGCATCATTATGAGTGAGAAAATCTCATCATATTCAACACCTTGAACTTGTTGAAAACCTTTCGCAACAAGTCGAGATTAGTAGATAGTAACACTACTATCAGTGTCCGTCTTCCTCTTGAAGATCCATTTATTTAACTTGATTTGCTGATCATCAAGCAAGTCAACCAAAGTCCATACTTTGTTCTCATACATGGATCACATCTCAGATTTTATGGCCTCAAGCCATTTCGTGGAATCTGGGCTCATCATCGCTTCCTCATAGTTCGTAGGTTCATCATGGTCTAGTAACATGACTTCCAGAACAGGATTACCGTACCACTCTGGTGCGGATCTTACTCTGGAAGACCTACGAGGTTTGGTAGCAACTTGATCTGAAGTTTCATGATCATCATCATTAACTTCCTCACTAATTGGTGTAGTAGTCACAGGAATAGATTTCTGTGATGAACTACTTTCCAATAAGGGAGCAGGTACAGTTACCTCATCAAGTTCTACTTTCCTCCCACTCACTTCTTTCGAGAGAAACTCCTTCTCTAGAAAGGATCCATTTTTAGCAACGAATAACTTGCCTTCGGATCTGTGATAGAAGGTGTACCCAATAGTTACCTTTGGGTATTCTATGAAGACTTCTTCGATTTGGGTTTGAGCATATCAGGTTGAAACTTTTTCACATAAGCATCGCAGCCCCAAAATTTAAGAAACGACAACTTTGGTTTACTGCTAAACCATAGTTCATACGGTGTCATCTGAACGGATTTAGATGGTGCCCTATTAAATGTGAGTGCAGCTGTCTCTAATGCATAGCCCCAAAACGATAGTGGTAAATCGATAAAAGACATCATAGATTGCACCATATCCAATAAAGTGCGGTTACGACGTTCGGACACACCATAACATTGTGGTGTTCCAGGTGGCGTGTGCTGTGAAACTATTCCACATTGTTTTAACTGAAGACCAAACTCGTAACTCAAATATTCGTCTCCGCGATCAGATCGTAGAAACTTTATTTTCTGGTTACGATGATTTTTCCACTTCACTCTGAAATTCTTTGAACCTTTCAACTATTTTAGACTTATGTTTCATCAAGTATATACCCATATCTGCTCAAATCATCTTGTGAAGGTCAGAAAATAACGATACTTGCCACGAGCATCAACACTCATTGGATCACATACATCGGTATGTATTATTTACAATAAGTCAGTAGCTTGTTCCATTGTTCCGGAGAACGGAGTTTTAGTCATCTTGCCCAAAAGGCACGGTTCGCAAGCATCAAATGATTCATAACCAAGTGATTCCGAAAATTCATCTTTTATGGAGTTTCTTCATGCGCTTTACACCAATATGACCTAAACGGCAGTGCCACAAATAAGTTGCACTATCATTATTAACTTTACATCTTTTGGTTTCAATATTATGAATATGTGTATCACACGATCGAGATCCAACAAACCATTTTCATTGGGTGTATGACCATAGAAGGTTTTATTCATGTAAATAGAACAATAATTATTCTCTAACTTACATGAATAACCGTATCGCAATAAACATGATCAAATCATATTCATGTTCAACGCAAACGCCAAATAACATTTATTTAGTTTTAACACTAATCCCGAAAGTATAGGGAGTGTGCGATGATGATCATATCAATCTTGGAACTATTTCAAACACACATCGTCACTTCACCCTCAACTAGTCTCTGTTTATTCCGTAACTCCTATTTTGAGTTACTAATATTTAGCAACCGAACAAGTATCAAATACTCAGGGGCTACTATAAACACTAGTAAGGTACACATCAATAACCTGTATATCACATATACCTTTGTTCACTTTGCCATCCTTCTTATCCGCCAAATACTTGGGGCAGTTCCGCTTCCAGTGTCCAGTCTGCTTGCAGTAGAAGCACTCAGTTTCAGGCTTAGGTCCAGACTTGGGTTTCTTCTCTTGAGCAGCAACTTGCTTGCTGTTCTTTTTGAAGTTCGCCTTCTTCTTCCCTTTGCCATTTTTCTTGAAACTGGTGGTCTTGTTAACCATCAACACTTGATGCTCTTTCTTGATTTCTACCTTCGTTGATTTCAACATCACGAAGAGCTCGGGAATCGTTTTCATCATCCCTTGCATACTATAGTTCATCACAAAGTTTTACTAACTTGGTGACGGTGACTAGAGAATTCTGTCAATCACTATCTTATCTGGAAGATTAACTCCCACTTGATTCAAGCGATTGAAGTACTCAGACAATCTGAGCACATGCTCACTAGTTGAGCGATTCTCCTCCATCTTTTAGCAATAGAACTTGTTGGAGACTTCATATCTCTCAACTCGGGTATTTGCTTGAAATATTAACTTCAATTCCTGGAACATCTCATATGGTCCATGACGTTCAAAACATCTTTGAAGTCCCGATTCTAAGCCGTTAAGCATGGTGCACTAAACTATCAAGTAGTCATCATATTGAGCTAGCCAAACGTTCATAACGTCTGCATCTGCTCCTGCAATAGGTCTATCACCTAGCGGTGCATTAAAGACATAATTCTTCTATGCAGCAATGAGGATAATCCTCAGATCACGGATCAAATCCGCATCATTGCTACTAACATCTTTCAACATAGTTTTCTCTAGGAACATATCAAAATAAACATATGAAAGCAACAACGCAAGCTATTGATCTACAACATAATTTGCAAAATACTATCAGGACTAAGTTCATGATAAATTTAAGTTCAATTAATCATATTACTTAAGAACTCCCACTTAGACAGACATCTCTCTAGTCATTTAAGTGATCACGTGATCCAAATCAACTAAACCATGTCCGATCATCACGTGAGATGGAGTAGTTTCAATGGTGAACATCATTATGTTGATCATATCTACTATATGATTCACGCTCGACCTTTCGGTCTCCGTGTTCCGAGGCCATATCTGTATATGCTAGGCTCGTCAAGTTTAACCCGAGTATTCCGCGTGTGCAACTGTTTTGCACCCGTTGTATTTGAACGTAGAGCCTATCACACCCGATCATCACGTGGTGTCTCAGCATGAAGAACTTTCGCAACGGTGCATACTCAGGGAGAACACTTCTTGATAATTAGTGAGAGATCATCTTAAAATGCTACCGTCAATCAAAGCAAGATAAGATGCATAAAGGATAAACATCACATGCAATCAATATAAGTGATATGATATGGCCATCATCATCTTGTGCTTGTGATCTCCATCTTCGAAGCACCGTCGTGATCACCATCGTCACCGGCGCGACACCTTGATCTCCGTCGTAGCATCGTTGTCATTATGCCATCTATTGCTTCTACGACTATCGCTACCGCTTAATGATAAAGTAAAGCAATTACAGGGCGTTTGCATTTCATACAATAAAGCGACAACCATATGGCTCCTGCCAGTTGGCGATAACTTCGGTTACAAAACATGATCATCTCATACAATAAAATATAGCATCACGTCTTGACCATATCACATCACAACATGCCCTGCAAAAACAAGTTAGACGTCCTCTACTTTGTTGTTGCAAATTTTACGTGGCTGCTACAGGCTTAGCAAGAACCGTTCTTACCTACGCATCAAAACCACAACGATAGTTCATCAAGTTAGTGCTGTTTTAACCTTCGCAAGGACCGGGCGTAGCCACACTCGATTCAGCTAAAGTGAGAGAGACAGACACCCGCCAGTCACCTTTAAGCACAAGTGCTCGCAACGGTGAAACCAGTCTCGCGTAAGCGTACGCGTAATGTCGGTCCGGGCCGCTTCATCTCACAATACCGCCGAACCAAAGTATGACATGCTGGTAAGCAGTATGACTTGTATCGCCCACAACTCACTTGTGTTCTACTCGTGCATATAACATCAACGCATAAAACCTAGGCTCAGATGCCACTGTTGGGGAACGTAGTAATTTCAAAAAAATTCCTACGTACACGCAAGATCATGGTGATGGCATAGCAACGAGAGGGGAGAGTGTTGTCCATGTACCCTCGTAGACCGTAAGAGGAAGCGTTAGAACAACGCGGTTGATGTAGTCGTACGTCTTCACGGCCCGATCGATCAAGCACCGAAACTACGGCACCTCCGAGTTCTAGCACACGTTCAGCTCAATGACGTCCCTCGAACTCCGATCCAGCCGAGTGTCGAGGGAGAGTTCCGTCAGCACGACGGCGTGGTGACGATCTTGATGTACTACCGACGCAGGGCTTCGCCTAAGCACCGCTACGATATTATCGAGGTGGATTATGGTGGAGGGGGGCACCGCACACGGCTAAGAGATCCAAGGGATCAATTGTTGTTGTGTCTAGAGGTGCCCCCCTGCCCCCGTATATAAAGGAGCAAGGGGGGAGGGGGCGGCCGGCCTAGTAGGGGCGCGCCAAGGGAAGTCCTACTCCCACCGGGAGTAGGACTCCCTCCTTCCTTGTTGGAGTAGGAGAAGGGGGAAAGAGGGGGAGAGGGGAAAGGAAAAGGGGGCCGCACCCCTTGTCCAATTCGGACCAGAGGGGGGCTGCGCGCCTCCTTCCTTTCGGCCTCTCTCCTCTATTCCCGTATGGCCCAATAAGGCCCATATACTCCCCGGCGAATTCCCGTAACTCTCCGGTACTCCGAAAAATACCCGAATCACTCGGAACTTTTCCGAACTCCGAATATAGTCGTCCAATATATCGATCTTTACGTCTCGACCATTTTTAGACTCCTCGTCATGTCCCCGATCTCATCCGGGACTCCGAACTCCTTCGGTACATCAAAACTCATAAACTCATAATATAACTGTCATCGAAACCTTAAGCGTGCGGACCCTACGGGTTCGAGAACAATGTAGACATGACCTAGAACCATTCTCGGTCAATAACCAATAGCGGAACCTGGATGCCCATATTGGTTCCTACATATTCTACGAAGATCTTTATCGGTCAAACCACATAACAACATACGTTGTTCCCTTTGTCATCGGTATGTTACTTGCCCGAGATTTGATCGTCTGTATCCAATACCTAGTTCAATCTCGTTACCAGCAAGTCTCTTTACTCGTTACGTAATGCATCATCGCGTAACCAACTCATTGGTCACATTGCTTGCAAGGCTTATAGTGATGTGCATTACCGAGAGGGCCCAGAGATACCTCTCCGACAATCGGAGTGACAAAACCTAATCTCGGAGTACGCCAACTCAACATGTACCTTCGGAGACACCTGTAGTACTCCTTTATAATCACCCAGTTACGTTGTGACGTTTGGTAGTACCCAAAGTGTTCCTCCGGTAAATGTGAGTTGCATAATCTCATAGTTACAGGAACATGTATAAGTCATGAAGAAAGCATTAGCAACATACTAAACGATCAAGTGCTAGGCTAACGGAATGGGTCAAGTCAATCACATCATTCTCCTAATGATGTGATCCCGTTAATCAAATGACAACTCTTTTGTCCATGGCTAGGAAACTTAACCATCTTTGATTCACGGGCTAGTCAAGTAGAGGCATACTAGTGACACTATGTTTGTCTATGTATTCACACATATATCATGTGTCCGGTTAATACAATTCTAGCATGAATAATAAACATTTATCATGAAATAAGGAAATAAATAATAACTTTATCATTGCCTCTAGGGCATATTTCCTTCAGTGGCGTGGCGTGGCGTGGCGTGGCGTGGCGAGGCGGGCGGCAGAGGAGGAGCGCGCGTGGATGTCCCTCTTGTTCTCATGCTCATACAAGTGGGGAAGGAGCCTCCCTTATAAAGAAGTCCAACTCCCTCTAAACTAGCAATGTGGGACTAAACATTAGTAGTATCCCTTGCCTTGCACAAATGGGCTAAGTGGGCCTCTAGGATTTATTAGGAATTTCTAAAATAGTTATTGGGCTGCCCAAATAGACTAAATTCCAGCAACATCGACAACCTCCCACCAGGGTAAAGGATCATATTCTCGATTTTATCGGATCCGATCTTTATGGTAGTTTCAACATTCGTGTTCTAGGATTTTTTTATGAAACAACATGGTGCGGGAAGTGATGTGGGATTTTGATGAGTTGGTGGGGATTCTCGATTGTCAAACTTTAGGTGACAAGGGTATAGTGTGGTGTACTAAGCAATTTATGGCAGGGATAGTCACCCTAGATTACTCTGTCTTGCCCATTGTCAAACTCATCCTCTCAAACTACATTAGTAGAAGTTTATCTATGTTCTCCTTATGATGCATTCAAAGAGAGTCCATCAGTGAGATACTATTTAGGCACAAGACAGCTTCCTCCTGCATGGAGTTAGAAGCCAGGAAACTAAGGGTTCAGAAGCGAAATTCTATGCAGACATAGACTTGCAAAAGAACCAACGGTTTGCTTTCTGTGGCAAATTGAAACATATTTTTCCTTGGGTGAACTGTATATTATTTTTGGTTGCTAAACTATAGATGTTATGTTTGTTGTGAAAATATTTAACCAGTTCACATTTTGTGAGTAACCGGGGTCTCAAGAAATCTAAATTTGTAATCTTTAAATGAACTGGTTTGACTGTTATGGCACGTCACCCAAGAGTGTGGCTATATGTGATGTTGTGCCTTTCAGATGATGTGGTTTAGGAACTACCTCTCTTCTACGTCCACAATGTATAAAGAGGGAACACCGGAATGCCTATATAGCCTGTTCACGTACTGTTTTTATTTTCCCCACGCCGACAGGAGGTACGTGTCTTCCCCACATCAAAATCCCATCGGTTACTGTTAGTTGCACGAGAAGTGTTTCATACTGTGTTAATTAGTTCAAGCAGCATGATTGTTTCTAACTCATTGTCTATCAATCGTGGGACTACTTTGTGTGATGTGGTACTATGCAATTGGAATGTGAGTCTAGAACAGGGAGTTACTGCCTTCAGACTACCTTTTTTTTCTAATCTACAGGTGAAGAAGTTTGGGAAGAACAAGAAGGCAGACATTTCAGAGTTTACGGTGCAGTTGTACTCCATTGGGTTTAAAATAATCGGGGTCACTGTGTGTCTATGACTAGCTAAATTCAGTTCTGTCGTTTCATCAACATACTTATATTTCATGTGTGTCTGCGACCATAGCTGCCATCATCATTACCTTGCCCGTATACGGACAGTGTATTACCTAAGTCGGGTTTCTGCTCAAATTGTGGTTCTATGTAAAGCACCAAAACAAAGTTATCTATGGGTTCCCTTAGGTGAGCTTCCCTCTCAATTTGATGCCATATGTGTTCCCAACTTCCCATTCATTCCCTGGTTTGGACAGTATACAGTTTGATGTACGCCCCTACGATTTTTTGTATGAACTCCAGAATGAGGAATTAATCTTGGGGGATGGATTTACTTTCATGGGACATGGTTCGAGGATGCAATTTTCTGATCCACTCTTTTCTTTAATGACAGGGACGGTTGAGCTTAGGCTCTTTATTGTGGGTAGCTTGATGTTGTTGAGGTACCTAACTCTGGATGTGAGTACTATTTTCCTTGTGCGCTTGCTTGATGAATTGAATAGATAATTTTTTTCTGTCCGCTGTTCCAAATGATGGTACTTGATATTTATGCAGCTTCAAGTTTTATTTTCTTGTGCTTGATGATAGTAGTTTTTTCTGCAATTTCAAGGTTTACTTTGTTGTGCTTGATGATAGCAGGGCTATGTAGATTATTGTCAAACCCTGATGTGGCTATCCTTGTCGTTTCAGGTGCCCCTGGTTGCTAACACCTAAGTTTCCATATCATATATATCACTCGGTGCCCAGTCCATCAACTACACCATTCCAGTGAACATTTATCCCCAAGAGGTGGAAGTAGCGCAATGATGACTATAAGATAATGCTGATGATCGAGTTGGTGGGCGTTTCATGGTTGCTCCAATGGTGAGGACTAGATAGTTCTCTTCAACGATGATATCGCCGACAAGCAGCTGCAGCTTGCGTATCCCATGGCACACCCCAGATGTTGATGATGAACCGGTCTACCTATTGCAAGCTGAACACCTAAAGAAGGTTCTTGTCATCCTCTGTATTAGTTAACAATTGCTTCTATTTACTATAGTTGAGTTGTTTGTGTTATTTCCAAGCAAAGATTATTACAAAGTTATGCCACATGTGTGCTCCTAATTTCATCTTTGCTAACTAGGATGATGCATCAGATAAATTTTTCATTGTTAGGATGCTGCAGCTGAAGTTCTGGCTGTCATTTTTTTTATTTGCAGTTTGCAACTAATTTTCTGGTATTCTAAGTTTTACTTGTGTAACTTTGAGAGATAGCAGTAAACACTTCTGTTCATTTTTGTTCTTTTCTTCAATGAGTTCTTTTGTATTCTTCTTATTTTTGATCTAGAAACTAACATCTGGACAACGATTGATATCACCATCATAGAAGATAATAAGAAGTGCACGATGACCGTCTCATGCTCCAGCATGGCTGCCGGTCGTCTCCTTCTCCATCAACACTTATAGATCGACTCCATCTTAGAGTCCACAACATGGCTTTCATGGGTTCCGTGCCAGTGCCGTCGAGCGGGGCCATCAGGCTGAGAGCGCGATTGCAGCTCCTATCTCGTTTTGTTAAAGGCCCTCGAAGGTAGGCTTGGAGGTGAGACTAAGCCATGTGTTGGTTGAGACATCTATAATATTATAGCTTAAGTGTTTCACATTTTCACATGATGACATTGTCAATAGTCATTCATGTTAAGAAAACTAAATCAAGGATCTGCTTCAAATTTAGAAATATGTGTTGTGTTGTGAATTTTAATCGACGTGGATAGGCCTTTTGTTTGCTTCTGTGATCAATATAGTAAGGACTGAAATGAGATAATTATCTTCTTTTAGTTTTTTGCTTCTTGCTGATAGAGATAATAATCTTCTTTTACTTGAGTTCATTACATGGTCAGATGTCTATCCTATCAAGCATCGACCACTTTGTTCGTGGCATTTTTAGTCCAGCTTCTTCTATGGTGCAGATTTATGATATGATGCATAATGTTTTATATTTTGCTGACCTGTACATTCTGTTCATAGGATTTTCCCCTATGGTGCAGATTTATGGTATGATGCATGCATGGCTTAGTGCAAGGTGTGACTCATGCTATTCCCCAGCCTTGAGTCATTGATTATTGATTATTATTTTTTGCCTTATTTCGATGTTTGTCATCTAAAAATGGATTCATATGGATATATAGTAAGGGCTTTTTAATTTGCAATCCACTTATAAGCCACCTGGTTCCCGATCCTCTTTGTTCTGTTCGTCCATGAATGTATTAAACCTTTGGTCAGCAGGTCTTAGCCTCAGTTTGATGAGCACCATCACCGCCATCTGATTTGCTCTACCCATTTTAGTCCCAGTCTGGGCAAAAATACAATTAATGGAAGACAGTAAAACACATCCACGGGCATATAACTGCTTTAATCACGATACAATCTTGATGTCTGCAGTTTTTTTCCGGGCCATTGGATGATATTGGAGTCGCCTAGATGCAGGGCCGCAGCCGTGGCGGCAAGGGACACATCGTTTGTGGAAGGAGCACGTGTCTCGAGTCTCTGGTGCGGGCTGGATGCCATGGCCATGCGAGTGGCATGGTCATTGGTCTCTTGCATACCATGGCCTTGGTGCTGCTGATGTTTTGGTGTCTGGTTCAACAAAGATATGTGAGTGTCAGGGGCTAACTTGATCAATTTTTGGCAGACCGACGGTTTCCATGACTGTGGGTGTAGTTACCTCCTTAGAGGTTCCTTCATGGTGGCACCCTGTCTTTTAGGTTGTTCCGGGTGAAAACTTGATCCCCGGGATCGGGCGATGGCGGCACTCCAGTGGAATATCCGTCTTCTAGGCACCACTTTGAAGTACATGCTTCGACAATGTGTGGTTTCACCTCTTCATGTTGCCTAGCTCATGGTGGAGGTCTCCGTCGACTCCAATCAATTGGTCCATCTGTAGTGTGCTTAGTGGTCGATTGGGAGGTGGTGTTGTTCCTTGCCATCCTTATTTTTTTACCTTGCGTATGTGTTGTGTGTGGTGGTGACGTGTTGTATATGATTGCGTGTATGTTTGTCATTGCTTTATATATAATAAAGCGGGAGAGGTCTTTTTTAGTAAATTCATTTGCCGGCCCGTAGCAACGCACGGGCGTTTTATGACTGGTACTATGTAGAAATTTTAATCCGTTGGTTGTGGAATGCTGGTGGTGATTTGGATTTCTTCACTAAATTCTAATAGACTTCCATTTTGGGGGCTGTCTGTTTTGACTCCATGTGCTATTTTTTGTTACCGAATGGAAAATACAATGTCTTACTCTTGATATAAATAGACATGAGACTTATTGAGAATTTTATCTGCAGCGTGTGTTATCATACTTTCACATGAAATCTTGAAGGAAAGTAGAACCAAGGCTATGCGGATGGCAGCGGTGGCTCGGAGAAGAGAATAAGCGGGGGTGCGAGGGAGTGATGTGGACTGCAGAACGGGAGGAAGGGGAGGGAAGCTGCGTCCCTAAACTATGCCCATAGCTTTACATCGAACTTCATTGCAATTCTTGTTAGATCCTAGCGAATTAGTATGATTTTGGGTGCTGAAAGAAGCTGGCACTATCATGGACATGTTT
This sequence comes from Triticum aestivum, assembly GCF_018294505.1. Lineage (NCBI taxonomy): Eukaryota > Viridiplantae > Streptophyta > Magnoliopsida > Poales > Poaceae > Triticum > Triticum aestivum. The sequence continues at coordinate 56,968,908 of NC_057795.1, forward strand.
GTCTCGGGGCCCCTTCAGGAATTTGCGGTTACCCCATTAATGAGTTTTAGTTAATTAATATTCTAGGTTTCATTGTGCCCCAGTTTCCTCTTGGGACGTTGGCCCTGAGGTGTGAACTCCATCATCCATGTCAATATAAGGAGTGTGTGACTTAGCTCTTTTCCGAGTTATCTCGTACATGACCCAGTGAAGTAAACGAGAAGGTGGCGCGTGTTGTGGGCGGAAAGCCAAACTTGAGGAAGGACAACTGTGCCAGCAGCAACAACAAACGAGTAGGGTGGGTGGGATGGGCAGGTCAAATCTAAGAGTCAGTGGTGTTAGTCCTTCGGTGGCTGTCGCACTCGGAGAAGGAAAGTGCTACGGTGAGTAGCAGGACGAGTCCCCCTGGTGATTGCCCTCAGCGCGACGGTGTGCACTCCTTGGCATCGAGAATCAACCTGGGATGGCCTTGTCATAGAGATTGATGGTTGTGCTTGACATGACTCGGCTGCGGTAGAAGATCAAGCCCAACGATCATGCATTTTCCCACCTCCTCGCCACGCCACACAACTATTCTCGAGGTCATCCAACCCACATACAAACAGGTCAGTTGTGGCTGGAACTAATAGAGATCTGTGAGCCCTTCTTCACGCCCCGTCCGGATCTGGCTGCCCAGGATGCCTAACCCATGGGTGCGCTGGCACTGTGTCGAGACGTGGACACAAGAGGTTGCCGGGGAGAGGAGGCGGGCCACGCCGTGGCGAGTTGAGGAGGGACGAGCGACACCATGGAGGGAGGGGAGGTAGTGGAGAGAGGAGGCGTGTGATTTGCCATGGTGTGGAGGGGAGGGGTAAGGCACGCCGTGGAGGGGAGGTAGTGGGGAGATGAGGGGTGTGATTCGCCATGACATGGAGGGAAGGTGCAGAGGAGAGAGATGGTGGCGGCGACGCATGGTGGGGAGATGACATGTGTCGACACATAGTGGCTGGCTGGCTGTGCATGGAGAGCGGGAGACGGTTGTGCAGTGAGTGAATGAGAGGAGTGGCTGCTTTTTTATTCTCCAAGAAAAGAAGAAAGGAGCATATGCTATGCGGTGACATAAATGTAGGTCATAGCCTAACAAATCATCTTTAGAGAAAATACCGTCTAAATGGTCTATATGTACCTACAATTTATAAAAATGGGATTCGAATCACATTGTACCATGCAAATGAACCTAAAGACAACATTTTTCACATTGTATGAAAATATCTTAAATACATCAAGGATATCCAAGTTTGTGACTGATATTTAGTTAGATCATTGCCCTCTATGTACATAACTTTCTATTATTTTTTATCAACTTACAACAAAAAATAAGTTGATTACAATTACTTTTCGATTGTGACATGCTAATATTTCTATAGATGTAAAATTTGACATGCATTATATTTATATATGCAACCACAAAAAATAAAATATTTCATACCCCGTGGCAACGCACGGGCATTGTACTAGTACTTTTAGATTGTTTGACCCATAATTTTTGTTTAGCGCACATTGTAGAACGACAGGGAGCACCTCCTTTTTTGGTGCCTTGTGCTACAAATAGAGCCTATAACACAGTACTGGCCGGCCCAATAACTCCCGTACCCTCCTCACTCTATATCTCACTTCCTGTGAGCTATAGCAAGTGCTCTCTTGGAGAGCTCCTGATTTGGGTCAGCCCAGTAACCGAGGGAGGGGATGGTATTTGCTTAAAGCCTTTTCGCATTGGTTCTTTTCATGCGGTTTTATTTGGGAATCGGCTTGTCGTCCATTTTAATATTTTTCTTGTTTATTCATTATTTTTTCTCCTTTTTAGAATTTGTTCTTGTTTATTTGTTATTTTTTTCTCTTTCCTTTCTTTTTTCTCTTTATTCCTGGTTCTAATTTTTTGTTCATCATCTATTAGAAACAAGTGCATCATCTATTTTAGAAAAAATGCATATCTGAACATGCTCTCATGTATTTAAAGCAATTCCAATGTGTATTAAAAATGTTAACCATGTATGTATTAAAATGTATATAGTGTACTTTAAAAATATTCCAGTATATTAAAATATGTTCATCGTGTAGCTCATCTTGCTTCCAAAAACAATTTTCATATTTAAAAAACCTTCAACGTATATTTTAAAAGAGTTTAGCGTATTATTTTAAAAAAATCACCATGTACTGAAAATCCTAGGTCAGATTTGTAGCTAAATCCAAGATCATTTGGTTATTTCTGGTAACCGTAGCTGACGGGCTGAATCATATCAATTTAGCTATATATCAGTCAGCTGAAAATTTCTTTTTGGGTCAATCAGTTTTGTGGCCATCCGATTCTGCTTTAAGATGTGTGCTGTTTTTTTTCTGTGTCATTTTGGTGGTGAGTTAGGCTGTGGGGAATTGATTGACCCCAATTTTGGGTCAATCGAATTGCTTCTTTGGCTCATTTTTGCTTTTCCGAGTCGCGCTTTTCTTTTTCCCTTTTTTCTCTATTGGTTATTTTTTGTTTTGTGCATTTATGGATGAGTGTAATTATCTACATACAAATACTATATAATATGTGCCAAAATTTCAGGATTATATGATTATTATTTTCATTTTATGATAGAGTGAGATTTCGGTGCAAAGTTGTGCGCAAGTTTTTTTTATTTTCTCTCTTCTTAAAGGAAATACTAACGCCACTAATTTATTCTTTTTTAGGAAAATCGTTATTTTGATTTTGTTTTAGTCTTTACTTCATTTTCATCCCACTTTAAGGTTAATACCACTTCCACTATTCATTTGTTCTTAGATTTTTTTTGCAAAAGTTCCACTTTTATGTGCTTACTCTTGCATATTTTTAAAAAGTGTAATTTTTATGTATATTTCGTGCAAATTTTGTCAGCGCTTATTATTGCCTATTTTTAAAAAGCATAAATGGTAATATCAATGAAACTAATTTATTCTTCCTTAAGAAATTTAATTCTTTCTTTTGTGGGTATTTTTGCTTTTTTATATTTTATGTTTCTATGCATTCTTATTTTTCCTTTTTTCTTTCCATTATTGGTTATTTTTTGTTTTTTGTGGTTTTTTGTTGAGTGTAATTGTATATAAACAAATACTATATAATATGTGCCAAAATTTCATGATTATATAATTATTTTCGCATATTACGATAAAGTGCAATTTCGGTGCATAGTTGTGTGCAAGTATTTTTCTTTCTTCTTAAAGTAAAATAAATTATTTCAGTTACACTATGTGTATATTACAATAGAATTTAAAAAATGCACTATTATATGCTTATTGTTTGCATATTTCAAAAAGTGCAATTTCAGTGCAAATTGTGTGCAAGTTTTTAAAGATTTTTTCTTTTTCATTTTCTTTCTTCTTAAAAGGGCTTCATTCTTTCTTAGAAAACTTCATTATTTGATTTTGTTTTATTTTTCTGTAAGGGTAATACCAATGCCATGAATTCATTTTTACATAGAAAACATTATTTATTTTTAATTTATTTTATTTTTCATTTCATTTTCTTATTTTTTAGTTTGCATTTCTTTTCTTTTGTAAGGGTAATACCAATGTCACTAATCTATTACTTTTTAGAAAACACTTCTTTGCAGAAATCTCACTATAATATACTCATTTTTGCTTTATTATTTCTGTTTTCTGTTTCTATGCGTTTATCTTTTCTTCTTCTTTATTGGTTGTTTTTTTAGGTGTTTGACTGAGTGTAATTATATACAAAAAATACTATATAATATGGGCCAAAATTTCGTGATTATATTATTATTTTTGCATTTTGTGATAAAGTGTAATTTTGGTGCAAAATTGTGTGCAAGTTGTTTTTAATTTTCTTTTTCTTAAAGGAAATACATTATTTCATTTACACTACGTATAAATTATAGTGGAATGCGACGGATGCACTATTATATTATTCTTTGCATATTTCAGAAAGTGCAAATTCAGTGCAAGTTTTAAAGGTTTTTCTTTTTCATTGCACATATAGTCACTAATGATTGCATACAACACATTGTGTTCCCGTTCGGATAATGGCTGTGACGGCTGGTTTTTCTTTGATTAATTAAATGCTAATGGCCGGTGCTTAATGAACTAAATGTTGCTCATGAGATTATGCATGCATCGCATGGAAGTGAACCCACGTGAGCAGCACTATAGATCATGCAATCAACCCATACATCGCTGTGTCCCTCTATTCCCACTTGAAGCAAATCGACTGAAACAAACTTGGGTCAGTCGACTGACCCAAATTTCATTTTCAGTTGATTGATCTCTAGCCGGTCCCGAATCATATCATACGCGGATTCACGCGCCCCATGTATCTGCCTCTGACCTGTGCTGTGTACGTACGTATGAATCTGCTTCTCATCGGAAGGAGTGACTAGGCGTACAGTAGGCTCGGTTTGCGTACAGCCTTGATGGCCGCTCCACAGCCACCCACCAGTTTGGATGGTATCCAGCTCTCTAAGCTGTAGGCCGTCGGCTTGCCTGACGAGCAGCATGTGACCTCGATGACCCCCGCTCGCTAGTGTCCAACGACGGGCCATTCATCGGTAAGGAAATCCGGCCCGTGAAATGACCACTCCCTCAGTCCTACTACGCTCCTTTCGGAATCGAATGAAGTTATTGGACCTGGGGGCTGGCAACGTGGATTGGGCAGTAGTTGCCTGCCCTGCTCCATACTGCATGCATGTGCAGTATGGGTGAGCAGCAGTTGCCTGCTCTGCTCCGGTGTGCAGTACAGGGTGAGCAGTGATTAAATCCAGAAGGACACTATGTTTGTTAATCCCACGACTTAAACACCCACTAATCCGCCGTCTGCCTATATAAACCCCAGCAGCCCAGCTTCTCACATCGGTGTCCATTCTCCTCCGTTAGCTTTGCTAGCTAGCTAACACAGCCCCCGTAGCAGCAGCCAGTAGCTCACTGGTGTCCACCTCTAGGCCTCTCGGGTGAACCAGAGCAGATCCATGGCGCCCTCTCGTCGCATGGCCGCATCCGCCCTCCTGCTGCTGGTCCTCCTCGTCGCCACAGGTACGTTCCCCCGCACAGCCTCACTCTTCCCAGCGAGCTTCATTCCCTCGACGATGCTTAGTTGCTTACCGTGGTCTCGTTGGTGTGCATGCAGAGATCGGGGCGACGAGGACCAAGGTGGCGGAGGCGCGGGACTGCCTGTCGCAGAGCCACAAGTTCAAGGGCGCGTGTCTCAGCAGCAGCAACTGCGCCGGCGTGTGCCGCACCGAGAACTTCCCCGACGGCGAGTGCCACACGCACAACTTCGCGCGCAAGTGCTTCTGCAAGAGGGCCTGCTAGCCCGCCTGCTCGACCCGGCCGGCCACCGCCGCCTCGTCCCATGGTAGCTACCCAGCCACTAGATCGTCCGTGCCGTCTGCTAGATCTGTTCGTCAGTGCGTTCCGGTTCGTCAGTAGTAGCTGTTCGTGTGTCTGTGTGCCGTAATAAAGTAGGAAATCAACCGGGGTCTCGGTAGTTTGGTTCGCCGCACGTCGCGTTTGTGTCTGCTTTGTGTGGTAATGTAATCGTTGTTTCAGCACGGACGGACGTGTGCAATGCATTCCCCTCTGTCTCTGTCAGTGTGATCGGTTGTTTTGTGTGTTATTAAATCAGCATCTACAAAGAGAACTGCTGTTATTGTGACTAGTGCATTTTTATCTGACGAGATGTTTTTCGAAGCTGCGTGAACATTTCATTTGAACACATGACCAACTAAAAAAGGCAAGTTGTTTGCCAAAGAAAATAAACTAAGAACTCATGGACTATGAGTACAAACTTTCTTTTATCACGAAAAGAATGTCTTATGTGTATTCAGATTTTATTGAACCTGCTCTACAAATCGTATTTTCTACTTTCAAAGCATATAAAGCTGGGACATTAAAAAATAACACATGCGTAGACAACCATTTCCCTGGAAGAACAATCTGGACTGCACAAGCCTCCAAGAGTCCAACCGTATGGAAACATTTGGGCAAAGCGCCCTCGATGCTCCTTCAAATGGGCTCCCAGAGGGCAACATAGGATGAACACACGTCCATCCAATCACACTCTGATCGTGTATAACGGAAGATGTTTAGAGAGGTACTCCCTTCGTCCGAAAATACTTGTCATCAAAATGAATAAAAAAGATGTATCTAAAACTAAAATACATCTAGATACATCCCCTTTTATCCGAAAATACTTGTAGAAATAAACCGCCTTTTCTTACGCATCGTTGCTTTTTTTTTCTGGCATAGCTGCCCAAGCAAGTGATAATGCTATGCAAGTAAGCAAACGATACTTCAAACAAGACCCGTTCGTTTTACAAGCACCTCCCTAAGTACGTTGCATTGTACATGACCTAACAGAGATCGCGAGGGCAGGCAGAGCCATTTGACAAAAGAACAAACCCTCTATGCCCTCATAAGTTCCACGTGCTTCGTGTGTTGTATGCACCTACTTCCATGTTCTTTCTTTTTTTCTTTTAGTGGACCACTTTCATGTTCTATCAATTGGTCGTGTGATCCACAATTCCTGTTTAGATGCAGAGCAACAAGGAGCTCCTACAATTTGTTACGATAACACCTATTTGCCCATTTTTCGCACAGGGCGCCCCTCGACTAGGCCGACCCAATGACGAGGCACTAGAGCGAGCGGTTTTTAGGCCTTGTCTGTTTTGGTCTGTTTTTTATTCGACTAAAAAACATGGAAAACTATTTCTGAAAGTGAAGATTTTTGCAAAATGTGTTTTTTACAAAAAATAAATATTTGAGAACAGTTTTTGAGCAAACACCAAAAAATTTGGAAAACTTTGAACAATTTCAAACGTAAAAATTTATTAAAATGTACAAATATTTTAAATGCGAAAATTTTGGAAATTTGAAATTTCAAAACATTTTTTTGAAATTTAATTTTCAAATTTCAAAGAACTTTCAATTTTGTGAAAAAAATTAGAAACTAAAGAACATAAAACAAGACCGGCTTCTCAAAACCGACAAAAGGTGGACATTCTCAAAACCGAGATTCCAGTAGCTAACTAAAATGTCAGCCAAACTCATATCGCTCAGTGGCTTGTCAATGTGATTACCTAGCAATTTGACACAATAAATGTCAAATGGAAATTGCCATTTGGCACCTTCTGCTTTTTTTCCATGATAATACGTGTCTCAATAATAAAATAAAGATTTAGTTACAAACCATGTAAACATCAACATTACAGGATTGTAAAGATAGGATAATCCTATGCAAAAAAAAATCAGCGCTTGTCCCTGCTTCGACTAGAGCCTAAAACACAGCAGGTCCCGTGCCACTCTTTGCTCATAGAAATACCATAGCTACACGAACGCTGCTATACTTCGCAAAAGCTATAAATCGCTCATTCCCGAACGTATCGTAGCCTCACCAACTAGGAGCATTGAAGTGGGCCGATCCAAGAAGCAGTCTTTGGAAGTTCCTAGAAACAGGTGCTGATCGCTTTTAGAACCTTATGTGTAGTGTTTTTATTCTTTGTTTTTCTCTAGTGGTTTCGTTTTGGTTTTTCTTTTATTTTTTCTTTCAGATTTTCCCTTTCGTTTTTTATTAATTTCTTTGTTGAAATATATGTTGAAAAATTTAAGTATATAGATTGAGCACTTTTCATATCCACGTTAAACATTTATCTAAATACATGTTGAACATCTGCAAAATACACACTGAATTTTGTGAGTATGCAGTGAACATTCCTAACCACAGGCTTTTCCAAAAATATCATCAACATTTGTCTAAAACGTGCAAAAAAAATTATGGGTTGCCACATTTCTTTTAAAGAGCATAAACATCCTTTTTGTATGATATGAATCTTTTTCTGAAACTATACAAACAAAGTTTTACTTTCATGAACATTTTCATAAACACAGTTTTTTACGTGTCAATATTTTGATAAACATACTTTTTTACAAACTACACAAACAATTGTTTTACATTTCATGAACATTTTTGGAAAATATAATCTTCATATATTTTTGAAGGCATGATAATTTTCAAAATATTATGGGTAATTTTAAATTTAAATAAAATATTTTTAAATCACGGTGAATGTTGTTAGAAGTTGAAGTAAAGTATTTTTTTTGTAAGAATAACGAACAGAACAAACTACTTAACAGGAAAACGAATGAAATCAACCACGACTACCTGGGCCAGCCCACTATGGGCTCCCACTTAGGCAACACTACGCTGCAGCTTGCCGTGAGCGACCTACGCCTGCTATACCTCGTTTAGCAATGTCCGCACTTACTACGCCTTTTGCGTCATAAAGAGAGCAACTAATTAAGGGGCATCCTTTGTGGAAGCCCATCAAGGGTCACTCAGCCACCACCATGTGATGTGGTTTGGGTGCTTCTTTGAGATCTTATTTTTTTTAATTTTCCTGTACACGTTTTTGGATTTTAGATGTTTTTTTGTTTTTTCTTACTTTTTATTTTTTGCCTTGTCTTCCTAGGTTTTGGACTAATAAAATAAAAAAAATATTGTGCGAAAAAAATATTTTTTTTCTTCCACAAGATACATAGACTTGCTTCTCGTGGAGGCACAACTTTGCTTCCACGAGAGGCGCAGCTGTGCCTCCTGAAAAGGAAAAAACACGTTTATTTCCTTCTGTGAAAGAAAGATTTGCTGCTCGTGGAGGCACAGGTTTGCTTCCTTGTGCCTCTCGGAAAAGGCAAAAACACATTTTTTTCTTCCGCGAGAGGCACATATTTGCTTCTCGTGGACACATAAGTTTGCTTCGCGGGAGGCATAGTTGTGCCTTTTAAAAAAGGAAATAAAACACGTTTTTGCTTCTCATGGACGCACGGGTTTGATTCGCGAGAGGCACAACTGTACCTTTCAGAAAAAAGAAAAAAACCTACTTTTTTTCTTATGCGAGAGGCACATATTTGCTTCTCATGGACGCACGGGTTTGATTCGCGAGAGGCACAACTGTACCTTTCAGAAAAAAGAAAAAAAACCTACTTTTTTTCTTCCGCGAGAAGCACATATTTGCTTCTCATGTAGGCACAGTTTTGCTTGCGTGAGAGGCACGACTGTGCTTCTAGTAAATGAAAAAACGTGTTTATTTTTCTTCCATGAGAGGCACAAATTTTCTTCTCGTGGAGGCATAGATTTGCTTCCGTGAGAGGCAAAATGCATATTTTTTTCTTCCGAAAGAGGCACAAATTTTCTTTTCATGAAGGCATAAATTTGCTTTCGTGAAAGGCACAGCTGAGCCTTTCTGAAAAGGAAAAAAAGTAAGAAAAATCTTACTTCGGACTCAAGTTTTATTTTCTTCCTTTTTCGTCGAAAAAAGTTCATCGAAACCTATTAACATTGGATCTAGTTTCGAAGATCTCGATGCAAGAAGTCCAACGATGAAAATGGTTTGCTGTTTGAACGCGCGGTTTAATAGATAAAATGTTATGAATAAATAAACCTATCAAAAAAAAGAAAAACTCCAAGGTTGCGACAAATGGCGTACATATAGACACCACTTATCGCAATCTGGGAAGTTAAAAATGACCTTTGTAAGGGGTATCCTTAATTATTGATTTCGTAGGTTTGAGACGCGGGAGCTATGTCTCGCATTCAGCTACACGGGAGAATGTCTAGCTGAAGCATCTACAGTAATTGGGCCGGCCCATTTCACCCAAACAACAAACAAACAACAACAAAGCCTTTAGTCCCAAGCAAGTTGGGGCAGGCTAGAGGTGAAACTCATAAGATCTCGCAACCAACTCATGGCTCTGGCACATGGATAACAGGCCCATTTCATCCACAGCTAAATAAAAAGAGAAGGAAGAAAAGGGGAGCATGAGGGATCGATCCATGGTCTTCAGAAGGATAGCTAGACCGCGTCAGCCTACTCTTTGTGATAATTAAATGGGTGCGACCAACTTGAAGTGAGTCAAACCGGGTTTCTTTTCTTTTCTTTTTTCTTTATTTTTCTTCTCCAGTTTTTTTCATTCTTTTTGTATTTGTTTCTTTTTTTCTTAATTTTATTTTGTCTATGGTTTCTTTATTTATTTTTTCATTTTCATTTTTTGGTCTTCTTTGTTTCTTTTTGTTTATTTTTTGTATATGTCAACAATATTTTTCTAATATATGTTCAACATTTTTCCTATATTGATTCAACATTTTTACTACATGGTAAACATTTTTATATATACATTTTTAATATTTTTCAAGTGCTTGATTAACATTTTTGAATACAAAAATAACATTTTTGAAATCATGGTCAATATTTTTCCTATATATACTTTTAAACTTTTTTAAATGCTTGATTAATATTTTTTAAATACAAGATTAATATTTTCTAATAAATTATCAACATTTTTTCTATGCACATTTGAAAGTGCAGGTTATCTATCGGAGATTTTAGATAGTCATCAAACTCTGATGGATTTGACGAAAATCAGAGTAATGAAATAGAAAGAGAAGAGAAACTAAATCATCACAGAGAAGTAAACAGGGCATATGAGATAGATGCAGATAAATAGCATGCAGTCTACATTCAGGCATAAACAAAATGAACTGAAGAAATGAAAGGCCTCATGATAAAAATCTTGCGATCAAATTTTGTAGAATGCAGAACACACATTCTTCAAATGCTGATGTACCGAAAGTAAAGGGTTGTGGAATTTGAAATCAGGATTGCTTGGAGATGACACAGTGATTTGGTAGAACACTTCCAGTTATTATATCAATTGTACGTCTAATTGAGGTGGCTTGAGATTCAACTCAGAAGAGACTTAGTCTTCACCGTATTTCTCTTGAGCTAAGGTCACTGTAGTCCTCGTCCAATCACTCGTGGTAAGTCTTCAAGGTAGATTTCCAAAACTTTCATAGACTTCTTCATCGGCACGCCATAATTTACTCTTGGGTGCTCAGAACTTGACGCCTAGCCGTCTAGAGACAGTCTTCAAAGGTAACATGCGTCAGATCACACATGACAATCTCTTCAGTGATGCTCAAGCACTTTGGCTCTGGCACTTGGGTTTTCTAAAAGTAGTCGAAGGATGGATCGATCTCAAATGAAAATTGTCAATCTCTCTCTTGAAGCTGTCAACCAACAAATGGTTGGGAGGGGGGCTATTTATAGCCAGGGGCCAACCCGACATAGAATGTCATAAATGCCCCTACAGACATGACCGTTGTCAGGATAAGGATCCACTCGACAGCCGGTACTCGCACATCAGTGGTCAGAAATTTGAACTCTCAATTTCGTTTGGGCACTCAACTTCCTCACGGTAGGAAAGTCGCACTGTCAAAATCCTAACTCTCTAGTCGGACCAATTTCGTCAACGACCAAAAGAATTTGGTCTCTGTCGCTGAAGAACTCCACTGCACCGCAAGAGATTTTCAAGGTCTTTACATGAAGAAATAGGTATGTTTTGGTATGAGCATTACTTCGGAAATACGTCTATGTATCACCTAGACCCCCTTTAACAATACGGTGTTTTCTATGACTAATAAAAGGCTCCCTCTGTCTCACTGAATTTTTTAGGGGTGTCTCGCTGAATTAGGGGCGCCCGATTTAGTGAACCCTACACAGGCAGCTCCCAACTGGGCCGGCCGATGTAGCGGTTGTCCTAACAAATACTTTAGCAGTTTGTTTTTTTCTTTTTCTATAAATTTTGTTGAAAATGGTGGAGAAAACATAATGCCTCCAAACAATTTAGAAAACATAAACAATTTTTAACACGTGGACATGTTTTGAAACTTTTGAACATTTTATGAAATGAGAACATTTTGAAAAGAGGGGAATATTTTTGAAATGCAAACATATTCAGTTTTTAGAACATTTTTTAAATCATGTAAAAATATGTTTTAACACTTCTCATAAAATCTGAACAATTTGTAAAAATTCTATTTTTTTTTAAAAGTGATAGAAATAAAAAATAAAACAAACCAGTCAAGAAAAACTAAAAAATGGTTTAGAAATCTTCTAAAGGGTTCCAAAATCGTATGGTGCAGCGTGTTTGTTGTGCCAGATCGGGGCCTAGGTAATTTTTCCTAAGGTTTTAAAATACAATTCGAGAGATAGAGCATCAAATGAAATTGTGTCCTAAAACATGTATTCGAAAAAATGTTAAACATGTAATTCGGGAGATAGAGTGTCAAATGTTAAACATGTAAAAGAAATGTTTCTGATGTACAGGGAAATGTATAACGTGTATGCAAAATTTAATCATCAAAACATGTATTCGGGAGATAGAGCGTCAAATGTTAAACATGTATTTACTACAGTAGAACAACAACACAAAATCAACCAACAGAGAAATGATGTACAGAGAAATGTTAAAAAGCTTGAATCTGCTCGTAGAAGATTAAATGTGTTATTCGAAAGAAATGATCTTAAAGCAAGTGTGGAGAGGAAGAAAATCCTCGCAGAGATGGATGAGCTCCTGATTAGGGAAGAAATCATGTGGAAGCAGAGATCTTGTCTAGACAAAATGAAATGGGGGGATAGAAACACTAAAAAAAATCACGGAAAGGCCACATGGAGAGCTAACAAAAACAATATTTCTGCTATCAGAAGAAGTGATGGGTCTCTCTCAAAGGTTTTGGAGAAAATTAAAGGTATCACAAATTCTTTTTTTAAGGATCTTTATTCCTGTGACTCTATGGTCAATCCGTCTCGTATTATGTCACTTGTGAAACCGGTGGTGAATGAGAATATGAATAAAGATCTCTGCAAACCTTTCTCTGAACAAGAAATTAGTGATGCTCTTTTTCAAATTGGGCCATTGAAGGCCCCGGGACCAGATGGATTTCCAGCCGGGTTTTTTCAAAGAAATTGGAGTTTACTTAAGACGGATATTGTTCGGGTTGTCCAGCAATTCTTTATTTCTGGATGTATGCCAGAGGGGATAAATGATACAACTATTGTTCTTATTCCTAAAATTAAGAATCCCCAGTCGATGAAAGATTTTCGACCTATTAGCCTTTGCAATGTTATATACAAAATTATCTCAAAGTGCCTTGTCAATAGGCTAAGACCTCTGCTGGATCGTATGATCTCCCCTACCCAAAGTGCTTTTATCCCCGGAAGATTAATTTCAGATAATGCTCTTATCGCCTTTGAATGTATGCACTTGTTGAATACTTTGAAAGATTCTCGTGGAGAATACTGCGCATATAAACTGGACCTAGCTAAAGCATACGATCGTGTTGACTGGAAGTTCCTGGAATGCATGCTTCGTGCATATGGTTTTGATCCAATCTGGATTAATTGGATTATGACTTGTGTTACCTCAGTGAAATTCTTGGTGCACTTTAATGGCCAGTTGTTAGTCTTTTCATCCTTCACGTGGTCTGAGGCAAGGGGATCCATTATCGGTGTACGTATTCCTATTTGCAGCTGAGGCCCTCTCGCTATTACTCAATGATGCGTCAGCAAGAGGGACTATCGAAGATTTCCGACTGAACAGACATGCTCTAGGTATATCTCATTTATTATTTGTCGATGATAGTCTCCTATTTTTTAAGGGTTCTCTAGAGCAAGCTTTGGCTATTAAAGATATTTTGACGGCTTATGAGGAAGGTACAGGCCAATTATTAAGTCCAGACAAGTGTTCCATTTTATTTGGGAAAAAGTGTCCTATTGAGATCCAGGTGTCTCTTCTGGTTATCCTTAAAATCACGTGTGATGGGTTTGAGGATAAATACCTTGGCCTCCCAGTTCCAGAAGGTCATATGAAGGCCGACAAATTTCAATATACAAAAGATAAAGCTCTTAAGAGGGGTTCAGACTGGATCGAAAAATATGCTTCTAGCGGGGCGAAGGAAATCCAAATTAAGTCTGTTATTCAGGCCATTATGGTCTATGCCATGAGTATTTTTAAATTTCCTATGACTCTTTGTGATAATCTATCTCAAATTATAAGGAATTTTTGGTGGGGTGATGAGGAGAATAGAAGAAGTACTCATTGGTTAGCTTGGAAAAAATTGACGAAGTCAAAAGGTGAAGGGGGTATGGGATTTCGGGACCTCTGGCTTTTCAATCAAGCACTTTTGGCCAAACAAGCTTGGCATTTATTGGTTTTTCCGGACTCTTTGTGTGCAAAGGTGATGAAAGCTAAATATTATCCTCATGGGCATCTTATTGATACTGTCTTCCCTCAAGCGACTTCGCTTACGTGGCAAGGTATTATGCATGGACTCGAGTTGTTAAAAAGGGGTATCATCTGGAGAGTCGTCGATGGTGCTAGTATAAATATTTGGAGGGATAATTGGCTTCCGAGGGATTTTGGCCTAAAAAGTTCTGCTAAGAGGACCAGAATGAGGGTCAAATGGGTTGTTGATTTATTCATGAGTGGCTCAAGGAGATGGGATGAGAATTTAATCAGGCATCTGTTTTACCCTCATGATGCGGAGGAAATTTTGAAGTTATGCATTCTGAATTTGAATGAGGGTGACTTCATCGCCTGGCACCATGAGAAAAATGGGTTGTTTTCAGTGAAGAGTGCGTATAGGTTAGCCCTGAATATTAAGGACTCGGACATGGCACTAGGGAACTCCAGTGTATCTGTTAATGGGAAAAGGAGGCTCTGGAATATTATTTGGAAGGCTAATGTTCCTCAGAAGGTTAAAATCTTTGCTTGCAAGGCTGCATCTAATAGCCTAGCCGTACAAGTTAACAGAGTAAAACACCATCAAGCTACCCTAGGTACATGCTCAATCTGTGGTGTTGAAGATGAATGTGTTTTTCATGCTTTGGTATGCTGTCCCAAGGTACGTGCATTCCGTATGGGTTTGAGAGAGGTGTGGAATTTGCCGGATGAAGACATTTTAAACTGTTCGGGGCCGGACTGGTTACTTATTTTATTGGATCAGTTAAGTTCGCCTATGCGTGAGCAAACAATTTTCATGTTCTGAAGAGCTTGGCATCTGAGAAATGACTTGATTTTTGGTAAAGGAAAAGAATCTATCTCGGCCTCAGTGAGTTTTATTCAAAACTATTGGGCATCATTCTCATCTTGTCATGCAAAAACGAAGGTAGAGGTAAGTAACAAAGGTAAGGGTGTGATTGATGGTTTACAACCCATTAGTAATATGGAGAGGATTTGTGTTCCATGGCTGCCTCCCACTCCGGAATTCCTCAAGATTAATGTTGATGCAAGTTTTGTGGAGGTCATTAGCGCAGCGAGTGTTGGGGTGGTTGTTAGAAATCATTCTGGAGAAGTTCTTATTTCTTCTTGGGATAATATAGGTAGTTTTATAAATAGATCTCATGGTATTCTTATTAATAGTGTTCCGCCCTGCATGGCAAGAGCTGTAACGAATGATTGTACGCACATTTGTGTCAATTAATTAATATATGGGTGGGGTTTTTAAAAAAAAAATCAACCAACAGTCAAGTGGTGACGGGTGAGCAGAAAGGAAAGAAGAGAACGCGCCAACGCGGACAAGATCAAAGTCAAGTGGTGGGAACTCAAGGGAAGGGAAGCAAGTAGTAGTACATACCCGGCCGCCGGAAACCTGGGCTGACGGATGGCGGTGAAGAAGCCCTCCGCCAGGATGCGAGGATCCTTCTGCATCCATGGTCACAACACACACAACATTAGTTTGTGGTCAGAATCGATACTCAAATCATCAAAGAATAAAGCAGACAAGAAATATAAATGGATCATATATTCGCCGACGAAACAAATGAATTTCTATGTAAGGCCTATTTCAGATTGGCCTGTTAAAGTTGTCGGTCCCCAACGATTTTTCACTGAGACTTTGCCAGCGCAATTGGGAAACTTTGGAGGACGGCGTGAATGCGTCATCATTTTGGCCAAGGAATTTCTGATGTACTATTTTTACATTGGCCATTCTATCTTGTGTACAAGAACAGCTATCACCAGCCATTTCATTTAGCACACTTCCACAGCTACCAGCCAACAAAGAAAAACAACACAAGTCCGCCTCATGCTGCCTTTTTACACAATAATGCCTCCACATCTCAGCCCTTCGGCACCTTGCCACTTTTGGGGTAACCACGTCGGCATCGTCAATCTCTCACTGCCGTGCATCTGCATCTGAAGCGCAACACACACAACAAGTCAAGAACGGTTTAACACAAGACAAATCCAAGTATTTAGAAAGAAAATATGTAAGACACAAAGCCATGCACGTAAATGTGGTGTTCGTGTTCTACTTGGTGGCTAAATCCACTAAAACCGTGACACTAACTATTGTGACAGAATCACGAGAAGCACAGACATCACCACAGCCAAGAACCATAGCAATTTCCATGGCGTAATGGCCAGCACAAAATTTACCATGGCTCAATGGACGTGGGCACACAGAGCATGGGAGAGAGTAGAGGAGAGGAACCAGATCTTGCCTATGCCAGAACATCAGTGGCCATCAGAGGGGAAGGGAGCAGGTATCGGAGTGAGCGCCGAAGCAGGCCAACAAACTTGTTGTTGATGCTGGGCGTCTTTTACCTGTGCACACCACACGACGGCCTCTTATGCACCTGCGTGCCAAAAACGCATCAGGAAAGAAGAAAAAATCGGCCTAGAACAACATCGCATGAAGAAAGTATTCATTTACCAAATGCATTGGAAGTTATGTGGTTCTAAGGTTATGTATTGTCGCAGGAACATGGAGGAAGATATGTACATAGAAAATAACTATCAAGAAAGATACGTCCTTTGGAAAATAATATATACTTCCTCCGTCCCACAATATAAGATCATTTTTCAAGCTATTTTAGCTTTAAAAAAACGATCTTATATTGTGGGACGGAGGGAGTACAAATCTGATCGATTTTTCGAGACACTTCATTGCGGTCATACAAAGATTCTCACAAACATAGGGTTTGGGAGAGCTATTCCAGAGTTAATGGACAAGCGCATATGATTAGTTATGTACCATTGTACTAACAATTTGCAATCCCGTTTAGAGCAAGTAAAACAAGCAATAAATTAGACAAGACTAACCAAAATTCAAGCAAGCATGAATTAGACGACACAACTATTGATAAGAAGATGAAATCTATTTGAGCACCAAGAAAAAATCATGTCTTTCTTTCGATACAACAAGAACAAAAAGAAATACTGGTTATATATTAGCAGGCTCTAGTATCATGTTCTTTACCTGCCAATAAGATGGTACCTTCGACAGAATTAATGAACTAGAAATATGGTTATGTGACGTTGTATGCAATTACATTAAGGTTCATTCTACGCCAAAATAGTAGATGCCAAAAATCCTAAATAAGTATCAAAATCCAACAAAACAACATATACAGTAGCACAAGGACCAATTTCAAACAAAATCATCTCGACCTCCACCATTAGGCTACATGACTACAGAACCAAGCCCTAAATAATTGTCTCGATGGCAGGCATCACAACCGGCCAAAGCTTGATGACCAGGACAATCTTAGGGCACATGGAGATAGAGAGAGGGGGGACTCACCAGAACAAGAAGCTGGGGTAGTCCTCCGAGCTGTGGTAGCCAGACAGGAGATTACAACAAGCCACCGTCATCCTGTCGATGTTGGCGCAAAGCCAGGGGGCACAACAGTGACCGTTCGGTCACCCACCAGGTCACCACAACAAACGGGTATTCCAACATTGAAGAACCGCTGCACTGAAAACAACACGCAAAGCACACACTGCAAGTTGACAAGAATCACCAAGACCGTGTAAGCACACATGCTTGCTACCAGGTTTAGTGTGCTAAATCTGGTTAATAACAAAATCAAGTCATGCATAATAGTTTGTAAAAAGCATATATATACCCACTCATGCTAGCTTGGCATCAACATGCAGAGCACACACGGGGAAGCTGGTTTGCTAAACGTACACATGTTAATTACATGAAACAGGAGAAAACTAGGGAAGAAGACATGAACTATCTTATATTCATAACAAATGTGGGGAGCAAGGTTTTGGGTGCCATAAAACAAACGAAAGGGCTATGCGTATATGAAGGAAATATGCCCTAGAGGCAATAATAAAGTTATTATTTATTTCCTTATTTCATTATAAATGTTTATTATTCATGCTAGAATTGTATTAACCGGAAACATAATACATGTGTGAATACATAGACAAACATAATGTCACTAGTATGCCTCTACTTGACTAGCTCGTTAATCAAAGATGGTTAAGTTTCCTAACCATAGACATGAGTTGTCATTTGATTAACGGGATCACATCATTAGAAGAATGATGTGATTGACTTGACCCATTCCGTTAGCTTAGCACTTGATCGTTTTATGTTGCTATTGTTTTCTTCATGACTTATACATATTCCTATGACTATGAGATTATGCAACTCCCGTTTACCGGAAGAACACTTTGTGTGCTACCAAACGTCACAAGGTAATTGGGTGATTATAAAGGATCTCTACAGGTGTCTCCGAAGGTACATGTTGGGTTGGCGTATTTCGAGATTAGGATTTGTCACTCCGATTGTCGGAGAGGTATCTCTGGGCCCTCTCGGTAATGCACATCACTATAAGCCTTGCAAGCAATGTAGCTAATGAGTTAGTTATAGAATGATGCATTACGTAACGAGTAAATAGACTTGCCGGTAACGAGATTGAACTAGGTATTGGATACCGACGATCGAATCTCGGGCAAGTAACATACCGATGACAAAGGGAACAACATATGTTGTTATGCGGTCTGACCGATAAAGATCTTCATAGAATATGTGGGAACCAATATGAGCATCCAGGTTCCGCTATTGGTTATTGACCAGAGACGTGTCTCGGTCATGTCTGCATAGTTCTCGAACCCGTAGGGTCCGCACGCTTAAGGTTTCAATGACAGTTATATTATGAGTTTATGAGTTTTGATGTACCGAAGGAGTTCGGAGTCCTGGATGAGATCGGGGACATGACGAGGAGTCTCAAAATGGTCTAGACGTAAAGATCGATATATTGGACGACTATATTCGAAGTTCGGAAAGGTTCCGAGTGATTCGGGTATTTTTCGGAGTACCGGAGAGTTACAGGAATTCGCCGGGGAGTATATGGGCCTTATTGGGCTTTAGGGGAAGGAGAGAGGAGAGGCTGGGCGCCCCCCCAAGGCCTAGTCCGAATTGGACTAGGGGGAGGGGCTGCGCCCCCTCCTTCCTTCTCTTCTCTTCCCCCTTTCCTTGACTCCTACTCCTACTACTTGGAAGGGGGGGAATCCTACTCCCGATGGGAGTAGGACTCCTCCTTGGCGCGCCCTCCTTGGCTGGCCGCCCCCTCCCCCTTGGCTCCTTTATATACGGGGGCAGGGGGCACCTCTAGACACACAAGTTGATCTTTGTGATCGTTCCTTAGCCGTGTGTGGTGCCCCCCTCCACCATATTCCACCTCGGTCATATCGTTGCGGTGCTTAGGCAAATCCCTGCGTCGGTAGAACATCATCATCGTCACCACGCCGTCGTGCTGACGGAACTCATCCCCGACACCCTGTTGGATCGGAGTCCGGGGATCGTCATCGAGTTGGACGTGTGCTGAACTCGGAGGTGTTGTACGTTCGGTGCTTGGATCGGTCGGATCGTGAAGACGTACGACTACATCAACCACGTTGTCATAATGCTTCCGCTTTCGGTCCACGAGGGTATGTGGACACACTCTCCCCTCTCGTTGCTATGCATCACCATGATCTTGCGTGTGCGTAGGATTTTTTTTTTGAAATTACTACGTTCCCCAACATTGGTATCCGAGCCAGGTTTTATGCGTTGACGTTATATGCATGAGTAGAACACAAGTGAGTTGTGGGCGATACAAGTCATACTGCTTACCAGCATGTCATACTTTGGTTTGGCGGTATTGTTGGATGAAGAGGCCCGGACCGACATTACGCGTACGCTTATGCGAGACTGGTTCTACCGACATGCTTTGCACACAGGTGGCTGGCGGGTGTCTGTTTCTCCAACTTTAGTTGAACCGAGTGTGGCTACGCCTGGTCCTTGCGAAGGTTAAAACAACACTAACTTGACAAACTATCGTTGTGGTTTTGATGCGTAGGTAAGAACGGTTCTTGCTCAGCCCATAGCAGCCACGTAAAATTTGCAACAACAAAGTAGAGGACGTCTAACTTGTTTTTGCAGGGCATGTTGTGATGTGATATGGTCAAGACGTGATGCTATATTTTATTGTATGAGATGATCATGTTTTGTAACCGAAGTTATTGGCAACTGGCAGGAGCCATGTAGTTGTCGCTTTATTGTATGAAATGCAAACGCACTGTAATTGATTTACTTTATCACTAAGCGGTAGCGATAGTCGTAGAAGCAATAGATGGCGTAACGACAACGATGCTACGATGGAAATCAAGGTGTCGCGCCGGTGACGATGATGATCACGACGGTGCTTCGAAGATGGAGATCACAAGCACAAGATGATGATGGCCATATCATATCACTTATAATGATTGCATGTGATGTTTATCCTTTATGCATCTTATCTTGCTTTGATTGACGGTAGCATTTTAAGATGATCTCTCACTAATTATCAAGTAGTGTTCTCCCTGAGTATGCACCATTGCGAAAGTTCTTCGTGCTGAGACACCACGTGATGATCGGGTGTGATAGGCTCTACGTTCAAATAAAACGGGTGCAAAACAGTTGCACACACGGAATACTCAGGTTAAACTTGACGAGCCTAGCATATACAGATATGGCCTCGGAACACGGAGACCGAAAGGTCAAGCGTGAATCATATAGTAGATATGATCAACATAGTGATGTTCACCATTGAAAACTACTCCATCTCACGTGATGATCGGACATGGTTTAGTTGATTTGGATCACGTGATCACTTAGATGACTAGAGAGATGTCTGTCTAAGTGGGAGTTCTTAAGTAATATGATTAATTGAGCTTAAATTTATCATAAACTTAGTCCTAGTAGTATTTTGCAAATTATGTTGTAGATCAATAGCTTGCGTTATTGCTTTCATATGTTTATTTTTGATATGTTCCTAGAGAAAAATTGTGTTGAAAGATGTTAGTACCAATGATGCGGATTGGATCCGTGATCTGAGGTTTGTCTTTATTGCTGCACAGAAGAATTATGTCCTTAATGCACCGCTAGGTGACAGACCTATTGCAGGAGCAGATACAGACGTTATAAACGTTTGGCTAGCTCAATATGATGACTACTTGATAGTTTTGTGCACCATGCTTTATGGCTTAGAACCGGGACTACAAAAACGTTTTTGAAACGTCACGGAACATATGAGATGTTCCATGAGATGAAATTGATATTTCAGACTCATGCCCGTGTCAAGAGGTATGAGACCTCTGACAAATACTTTGCCTAAAAGATGGAGGAGAATTGCTCAACTAGTGAGCAAGTGCTTAGATTGTCTGAGTATTACAATCGCTTGAATCAAGTGGGAGTTAATCTTCCAGATAAGATAGTGATTGGCAGAGTTCTCTAGTCACCATCACCAAGTTACTGGAACTTCATGATGAACTATAATGCAAGGGATGACGAAAACGATTCCCGAGCTCTTCGTGATGCTGAAATCGACGAAGGTAGAAATCAAGAAAAGAGCATCAAGTGTTGATGATTGACAAGACCACTAGTTTCAAGAAAAGGGCAAAGGAAAAGAAAGGAAACTTCAAGTAGAATGACAAGCAAGTTGTCACTCCCGAGATGAAGCCCAAAGCTGGACCAAAGCCTGAAACTGAGTGATTATACTGTAAAGGAAATGGTCACTAGAAGCGAAAATGCCCTGAATATTTGGTGGATAAGAAGGATGGCAAACTGAATAAGGGTATATTTGATATACAGGTTATTGATGTGTACCTTACTAGTGTTTATAGTAACCCCTGAGTATTTGATACTTGTTCGGTTGCTAAGATTAGTAACTCGAAACAGGAGTTACAGAATAAATAGAAACTAGTTGAGGGTGAAGTGACGATGTGTGTTGGAAGTGGTTCCAAGATTGATATGATCATCATCGCACACTCCCTATACTTTCGGGATTAGTGTTGAACCTACATAGATGTTATTTGGCGTTTGTGTTGAGCATGAATATGATTTGATCATGTTTATTGCAATAGGTTATTCATTTAAAATCAGAGAATAATTGTTGTTCTATTTAAATGAATAAAACCTTTGATGGTCATACACCCAATGAAAATAGTTTGTTGGATCTCGATCGTAGTGATACACATATTCATAATATTGATGCCAAAAGATGCAAAGTTGATAATGATAGTGCAACTTATTTGTGGCACCGCCGTTTGAGTCATATCGGTGTAAAGCGCATGAAGAAACTCCATAAAGATGGATTTCGGAATTATTTGGTTATGAGTCATTTGATGCTTGCGAACCGTGCCTTTTGGGCAAGATGACTAAAACTCCGTTCTCCGGAACAATGGAACGAGCTACTGATTTGATGGAAATAATACATACCGATGTATACGGTCCAATGAGTGTTGATGCTCGTGGCAGGTATCATTATTTTCTGACCTTCACAAGATGAATTGAGCAGATATGAGTATATCTACTTAATGAAGCACAAGTCTGAAACATTTGAAAAGTTCAAAGAATTTCAGAGTGAAGTGGAGAATGATCGTAACAAGAAAATAAAGTTTCTGCAATTTGATCGCAGAGACAAATATTTGAGTTACGAGTTTGGTCTTCAATTAAAACAATGTGAAATAGTTTCACAAACCCATGCCACCTGGAACACCACAGCTTAATGGTGTGTCCGAACGTCATAACAGTATTTTATTGGATATAGTGCAATCTATGATGTCTCTTACCAATTTACCACTATCGTTTTGGGGTTATGCATTAGAGACAGCTGCATTCACTTTAAATAGGGCAGCATTAAAATCCGTTGAGACGACGCCTTATGAACAGTGGTTTGGCAAGAAACCAAAGTTGTCGTTTCTTAAAGTTTGGGAATGCGATGCTTATGTAAAAAAAATCAACCTAATAAGCTCGAACCCAAATCGGAGAAGTGTGTCTTCATAGAATACCCAAAGGTAACTATTGGATACACCTTCTATCACAGATCCTAAGGCAAGTTATTCGTCGATAAGATGGATCCTTTCTAGAGAAGAAGTTTCTCTCGAAAGAAGTGAGTGGGAGGAAAGTAGAACTTGATGAGGTAATTGTACCTTCTCCCTTATTGGAAAGTAGTTCATCACAGAAATCAGTTCCAGTGATTCCTACACCAATTAGTGAGGAAGTTAATGATGATGATCATGAAACTTCAAATCAAGTTGCTACCAAACCTCGTAGGTCTTCCAGAGTAAAGATCCGCACCAGAGTGGTACGGTAATCATGTTCCGGAAGTCATGTTACTAGACCATGATGAACCTACGAACTATGAGGAAGCGATGATGAACCCAGATTCCGCGAAATGGCTTGAGGCCATGAAATCTGAGATGGGATCCATGTATGAGAACAAAGTGTGGACTTTGGTGGAGTTGCCCGATGATCGGCAAGCCATAGAAAATAAATGGATCTTCAAGAGGAAGACGGACACTGATAGTAGTGTTACTATCTACAAAGCTCGACTTGTTGTGAAAGGTTTTTCGACAAGTTCAAGGTGTTGACTACAATGAGATTTTCTCAATTGTAGCGATGCTTAAGTCTGTCCGAATCATGTTAGCAATTGCCACATTTTATGAAATCTGGCAAATGGATGTCAAAACTGCATTCCTTAATGGTTTTCTTAAAGAAGAGTTGTATATGATGCAACCAGAAGGTTTTGTCAATCCTAAAGGTGCTAACAAAATGTGCAAGCTCCAGCGATCCATATATGGACTGGTGCAAGCATCTCAGAGTTGGAATATACGCTTTGATAAGTTGATCAAAGCATATAGTTCTATACAGACTTACGGTGAAGCCTGTATTTACAATAAAGTGAGTGGGAGCACTACCGCCTTTCTGATAAATATATGTGAGTAACATATTGTTGATCAGAAATGATGTAGAATTTTTCTGGAAAGCATTAAGGAGTATTTGAAAGGAGTTCTTTAAAAGAAAGACCTCAGTAAAGCTACTTACGTATTGAGCATCAAGACCTATTGAGATAGATCAAGACGCTTGATAAGTTTTTCAATAAGTACATACCTTGTCAAGATTTTGAAATAGTTCAAAATGGAACAGTCAAAGAAAGAGTTTTTGCCTGTATTGCAAAGGTGTGAAATTGAGTAAGACTCAAATCCCGACCACGGCAGAAAATAGAAAAGAGAATGAAAGTCATTCCCTATGCCTCAGTCATAGGTTCTATAAAGTATGCTATGTACCAGACCTATTGTATACCTTGCTCTGAATTTGGCAAGGGAGTACAATAGTGATCTAAAAGTAGATCATTGGACATTGGTCAAAATTATCCTTAGAGAAATAAGGAGATGTTTCTCGATTATGGAGGTGATAAAAGAGCCCGTTGTAAAAAGTTACAATGATGCAAGCTTTTACACCAATTCAGATGACTTTAAGTCTCAATCTGGATACATATTGAAAGTGGGAGCAATCAGCTAGAGTAGCTCCGTGCAGAGCATTGTGGACATAGAATATTTGCAAAATACATACGACTCTGAATATGACAGATCCGTTGACTAAACTTCTCTCACAAGCAAGACATGATCATACCTTAGTACTCTTTGGGTGTTAATCACATAACGATGTGAACTAGATTATTGACTCTAGTAAATCCTTTGGGTGTTGATCACATGACGATGTGAACTATGGGTATTAACACATACAGATGTGAACATTGGTGTTAAATCACATGGCGATGTGAACTAGATTATTGACTCTAGTACAAGTGGGAGACTGAAGGAAATATGCCCTAAAGGCAATAATAAAGTTATTATTTATTTCCTTATTTCATGATAAATGTTTATTATTCATGCTAGAATTGTATTAACCGGAAACATAATACATGTGTGAATACATAGACAAACATAGTTTCACTAGTATGCCTCTACTTGACTAGCTCATTAATCAAAGATGGTTAAGTTTCCTAACCATAGACATGAGTTGTCATTTGATTAACGGGATCACATCATTAGAAGAATGATGTGATTGACTTGACCCATTCCGTTAGCTTAGCACTTGATCGTTTAATATGTTGCTATTGCTTTCTTCATGACTTATACATGTTCCTATGACTTATACATGTTCCTATGACTATGAGATTATGCAACTCCCGTTTACCGGAAGAACACTTTGTGTGCTACCAAACGTCACAACGTAACTGGGTGATTATAAAGGAGCTCTACAGGTGTCTCCGAAGGTACATGTTGGGTTGGCGTATTTCGAGATTAGGATTTGTCACTCCGATTATCGGAGAGGTATCTCTGGGCCCTCTCGATAATGCACATCACTATAAGCCTTGCAAGCAATGTAGCTAATGAGTTAGTTACGGAATGATGCATTACGTAATGAGTAAAGAGACTTGCCGGTAACGAGATTAAACTAGGTATTGGATACCGACGATCGAATCTCGGGCAAGTAACATACCGATGACAAAGGGAACAACGTATGTTGTTATGCGGTCTGACCGATAAAGATCTTCGTAGAATATGTGGGAACCAATATGAGTATCTAGGTTCCGCTATTGGTTATTGACCGGAGACGTGTCTCGGTCATGTCTACATAGTTCTCGAACCCGTAGGGTCCGCACGCTTAAGGTTTCGATGACAGTTATATTATGAGTTTATAAGTTTTGATGTACCGAAGGAGTTCGGAGTCCCGGATGATATCGGGGACATGACGAGGAGTCTCAAAATGGTTGAGACGTAAAGATCGATATATTGGACGACTATATTCGGAGTTCGGAAAGGTTCCGAGTGATTCGGGTATTTTTCGGAGTACCAGAGAGTTACGGGAATTCGTCGGGGAGTATATGAGCCTTATTGGGCTTTAGGGGAAAGAGAGAGGAGAGGCTGGGCGCCCCCACAAGGCCTAGTCCGAATTGGACTAGGGGGAGGGGCTGCACCGTCCTCTCTCCCTTGGCTCCTTTATATACGGGGGCAGGGGGCACCTCTAGACACACAAGTTGATCTTCGTGATTGTTCCTTAACCGTGTGCGGTGCCCCCCTCCACCATATTCCACCTCGGTCATATCGTTGCGGTGCTTAGGCGAAGCCCTGCGTCGGTAAAACATCATCATCGTCACCACGTTGTCGTGCTGACGGAACTCATCCCGACACCCTGCTGGATCGCAGTCCGGGGATCGTCATCGAGCTAAACGTGTGCTGAACTCGGAGGTGCAGTACGTTCGTTGCTTGGATCAGACGGATCGTGAAGACGTACGACTACATCAACCGCGTTGTCATAACGCTTTCGCTTTCGGTCTACGAGGGTACGTGGACACACTCTCCCCTCTCGTTGTTATGCATCACCATGATCTTGCGTGTGCGTAGGATTTTTTTTTTTTGAAATTACTACGTTCCCCAACAGTATAGCACTATTCACTATTAAATAAGGCGGCAAGCGAACATCATTTGATGACAGTTTAGTTGTGAAGCAAAATCAAACGACGACAGTTTTAAAACAAAAAATGCCTTCTCTGAAGAAACTGCCACCCCCTCACAACTAAAAATGCCACCTAAAATGTTAGCGTATGGCACCCTTCTAGGCGAACGTTCGCCAGTTATGAGCGTCCTTAAATATAGGATGGAGAAGGTGTAGGTAATCGTCCGTGGCATTCTCAGTGAATTCCGAGCGGTCGCCAAGGAGCTTCGTCATGTAAGGCCCTCAATAATTTGATTCAGAGTTATCCAATAACAATTTCTATATTATCTATTTCCTGACTCCCTGGACTTGAACAATTGGCACATGAGTAAAGAGCAATTTATGTAGTATTTTATATTAATTGAACCCGAACGAAGGTTGGTTGTGATTCGATCATGGGAAGTAAACTAGGAGGAGATCAGAAGGAATGAGGGTTCATGTCCCAGAGATGGGCGTGTGAGGACACTCGGCTGCGCGAGCAATTGGCGGTGGTCCCGCTCTCGTGCAACCGCAAATACACTTCGACTCCTTTTCTTTTCATGATTGGGTACCGCTAATTGGTTCAATTATATGACCACAGAAGGCAAACGAAGACACGAGGGGACGGTTCATACAACAAGTGTATATGAGATGAAGGTGGCTCCCACCATTACTATAAGCCCACATAATTAAAAGTCAATGCAGCGAGATGGAGAACACGGATAGGTCGCTACATGTGCGCAAAGATTTATTTCTTCTGTTTCAACGCACGGGCGTATTTGCTAGTAATATGCAAAAATAAGCATATAATAGTGCAATTTTCATAGAAAAGGTGTCCCTTATAATAAGGGTCGAATTAGTGGAATTGATATAGGGGTCTGCCCCTACTTTGTTGCCCATCTCAACTTTTTCCATGGGTCCGCCCCTGCATAATGGAAATTGATGGTGGGGGTGGAGGTGGGGGGGGAGGGGCTTGGCCCCCTCATGATGTCAAAGTACGAACTGATTATGCCCATATTTTGGTTAGTATGGATGCTTGACTTGTTGGTTCATGAATATGGTTATGCATTCATGCCCCTCAAGTTTTTCGTTGGGTCTGCCCCTGGCGTGGACGATGTAGCCCATTTCCAGCGCCGCCACCATCCCCGGGATGAGCACGAGAGCCCATATCCCGGGCTTGGCAGCCAGGTAGTTGTGTGGCGCCGCTGCCGCCGCATACTGCCCCACGCTGGAGCCAGCCCTGGCTCCGCCCAGATCTCCACCTTGGGCATGGGCTGCAGGCAGGAGGAGAAGCACCAGCGTTGCTGCGAGTAGGAGGAAGTGAAGAGAGAGTGCCATCGAGTTGGAGTCGGAAGCAAGAGTGAGCGCCAAATGATGAAATTGTGTCCTAAAACATGTATTTGGAAAAATCTTAAGCATGTAATTCCAGAGATAGAGCGTCGGATGTTAAACATGTAAAAAATGTTTCTGATGTACAGAGAAATGTATAACATGTATGAAAAATTTAATCATCAAAACATGTATTTGGAAAAATGTCAATAATATATTTAAAAAATATTGAACATGTATAAAAAAATGGTTCGGGTGTATATGAACAGTGTACAATTTGGTATAAAAAGTATACATAAAAAAATATCTTTCAAAAATGTTGGTCATGTATTTGAAAAATATTATAAAACTAATGTTTTGATGTATATGAAAAATGTAGAATTTCTGTTGAAAATGTGGACAGCAAGAAATGCATTTAAAAAAATGTTAATCATATATTCGAAAAAATGTTAACATGCATAAAAATAATGTTTCAGATTATATGAAAAATTAAAAATGT
The DNA here is from genome assembly GCF_018294505.1 of Triticum aestivum. Classification (NCBI taxonomy): domain Eukaryota; kingdom Viridiplantae; phylum Streptophyta; class Magnoliopsida; order Poales; family Poaceae; genus Triticum; species Triticum aestivum. The sequence goes on from NC_057795.1 coordinate 56,997,140, forward strand.
CTTATTGAAAAAAGTAGACATCAAGAAATGTATTTCTAGAAAATCGTTAATCATTTATTTAGAAATCTCTAAACATGTTTACAAATAATGTTTGACATGTATACAAAAAAATACTCATGAGTTAATCTACACTGATATACCATTAAAGTTATGTTCTTTCTTTTGTATCGTATTTACATGCCGCTTCCCGTATCATTTAGCTTATCTTCCGTTAAAAAAAGATGGGCATGCATGGATGCAGCCATCGTTTTGGCAACCTGAAAAGGCCTTCAAATTAGATGTTACTGACTTTATTTCTGTCAACTATGCATATGTTTCCATTTTGTTATTGTTCTGAATTAGATGGATGATGTTCAGGTGCTTCTTTGGTTTCTCATGTTGCTGGTTACCGTCCTGTTTTACATGTGTGATTAATGTGCATTGAAGTGCTGAATATCTGGCTGAAGATAGAACTAACACCGTGTTAGTTCCTAAATAGTACTCGTATTTCATTTTCTCAGATACTTTACCGTCTATATTTCCCTCAATTTTTTTCATCATCTATTCTGATGTTCAAGTAACTTTAATATATGAAACAGAGACATGTTGCCGCTATATTTTTCCTTACGCTAGACCAAGCAGTTTACTTCTACACAATGTTTGTCCTGTTGGAAGAATGACTCAAGCTTTGAAGATTAAGTCCACAGGTAGTACAAGAGAGCAAAATATGCCATACTTGTTGGCTCAGCCATACTAGAGGTTGTCAACTTACTTTTGGTCTGCCGCCTTAATCTTCAGTAGGATCTGGTTACTGCAAACTTGGGAGTGAAATGTAGGGAATCCAGACATCATTTCTGTAAGCAGTTGAATACACAGTTTCTTGCCCTGTTCCTGGGGATCATTGTATCAAAGCCTTGGAACTGAAATGCTAGGTTGACCTTTCAAGGATGCAAAACCTTGAACCAATCCATGGAAAATGGTTAGCTTTGAGCCATGATACCTGGATTAGACATCTAGAACAACCAACATATTGTTCCAAAGACTTCATTATTATACCAGTAAAGACTAGATTTCTTCTACAGACACACGTGACCTTATCCGAGTATATCAACAACAAAAAAAGGGTGAAACAAAGCATTGTTTCCCTTGCCTATCAGTGTCAGTAATAAATAAATGTAGGTGTCACACTACTCTTTGTTTTCACCATTCAAGCTATCCAGTTGTGATATTACACCCAGCAACACTAATATAGTTCAAAAGTAAAATAAAGTTCATGTAGTAATAAATATTACAAGGCTTGAGAATTAATAATTGACATAACTACGGGAAAATAGGCACAACCCACAGCATCATCATTATATAAAATAAAAACACTGGATGGTCACAATCATTTGACAGAATGGCACTGACTGCATGGCTTCTGGATATTTAGCTTAACATTAGAGGGGACCTTCCCAACGATGTATTTTTCGATAGCCAAAACTGATTTGTGGGCTTCTCTGATCATACGCTGTCCTGTATGAGGGCTGCAATCACCAATTTCGTGGACAGTTAACCTATCAACATGTTCATAACCACCAACATATATGGGGTCCAGTTTAAGATTCTCAAGTGATGTTGCATTGTCAAGAATATGGCAAGTTAGCTCAATCATGCTCTTTGCAGAGCAAAAGCCATCGATCTTCACGTTCTTGATGCTGGCGTGGTGGTGTCCTGGCATCTTTCTGAGAAGAGAGGAATCCCCAGATACAGGATCATGCTTCATGCGAGTCTGCCATACCTGCACAGGTATAACATACATGAATTACCGGTTCCTCGTATACTCCCTCGGCCCCAAAATATAAGATTTTGGGATGGAGGAGGTATAAGATACCTTCACAAGACAGAAGAGCGACTTACAGACAATTTGAAAGTTTCCAACACAGGACAAGCATCCAGGAAAAAAACTAGAGACAAATAATCATAAGCTGGGGAAAAGGCCCCTTCTGCAACAGAGAGACAAATCTCCAATAGCTTGAGGTGCAGGAATTTGGCAGTTACGATTGGTGTATTAAGAACCTGCATAAAAGCATGTAGATTAATTATATTCTAAGACATGCTTATTACTACAACAGCAACATCAACAATGGCTAATCAAATAATAGTGCTGGTTACTCTTCAAATAATAAATATAGAGTTCAATGTACCTCGCCAGCTGAAGAAATGCCAAGAGTTTCAAGATTTGGCATAATCCGTGGAAGATCGGCACGGGCATAATAAACGAGGTTATATTCAAAGGCCCACAACATCTCTAGGTTATTCACTCGCAATGAATCTCCAAATGGAAGTCGTACGAGAGTAGTATCAATGCGAACTGTGCAAAGATTCAGAGCTTTGTTCTCTATCAGTTCCAGTGTTTTGCATCCAAACACTGTCAGGTGGTTGAACTGGTTTAGCAGGCACGGTATCTTCAAGCAAGTGATCTTATTGCATCGGCTAAGATTCAACTCCTTCAAAACAAGAGAATTGGAAAGAAGGCACCCTAACTCATCACCAGTGATGTGTACCCGAGACAGATGCAGCTTTCTCAAGCAACCAAGTCCAGCCACGGGATGGAAGGCACAACTTTTGAGGTTTAGATAACTAATTGATTTTCCATTTCCATTGAATAAAAGTGAGCATGGGAAGTTGTAGTACTTTGCATCGTATACTACAGGCAGCGAAAGTACAAGCTCTTCAAGCCCTGGGTTAACAGCAACCTGAAGCCAACTTTTGAGATGCCTGGTGTAGATACGAGAACCACAGTGTTCAAGCTTGAATGTCTTCACACCAATGCCTGCGCGTTTTTCCATAATTTGGTCAACTATTTTGGTGAACTTCCAAGCTAGTGTATCACTTCCACATATTTTCTCACTGAAGGTGCGTTTCACACCCAGTGTTTCCTGACTGAAGGTGAGGTTGGGGTGGCATCTCCAGGAACGTAAAAATTCACGAGACACGCAGCCAGCTCGGGCAGCATCAGGTAGTGGTAGTAGGGCATGTATATGACACCAGATGTCCTTCAAAAATATAAGGACGGAAGAAAAAGTTAATGGATGGAGTAAATTATACACGCCAGGCGCTCAGTGCAAAGTGTGACAGATTATAAAGTAAAATATCAGTTGAATGTGGTTGTGGTGGGAAAAGTAAGTATTACATCAACAAGTGTTTTCCCAAAAAGGTCACCTGTCCCTAACAGGGTTATTACTTATTCCTAAAAGGCACAATAGTGAAATCAATACTCTTGTGTGAACTTTCAAGCTTGCAGAAAGTGCAGAGGAAACAGACTCTTCTTTTCACCTTGCCGAAACTTGGTTAGAGTACCATATTTCAAGAATGTACTGAAGTATCAGACTTATGCTCAAATTTATCAAAACTGACCAATTGTTAGTTTGAATGTGCATACTTATTGCAGTCCAAAGCCTGAAAGATTACTTCCTACTTTCTGAAGTACCTTTACATAGGCTACTATAGTTTGAATGAGCATGCTTATTGCAAGACAAGTATTCCATCTTCAGCATTCTATGCCGTACCTCTGGAAGTTCTGGCCCTGAATATCGCATTATTTTGGTGCCTTGAGAATAGTCATCTTGTTCACAGGATGGCCTCATTCTTTTAGCCACTGAAGCAATCGATGTACCTACAATTAATACATCATGCATGATCATGAATTAATTATGCAAACACTAGAAGAAAGCAACAAATTAAACTCAAGCACATAAGTGCAGACACACAGAGATTCTACTTGTTTCCGTTATCTAACTTTTGCATAGCAACACAACAACTAAGCCTTTAGTCCCAAATAAGTCGGGGTAGGCTAGAGCTGAAACCCATAAGATTTCGAAACCAACTCATGGTTCCGGCACGTGGATAACTAACTTCCACGCACCCCTGTCCATGGCTAGTTATTTTGTGATATCCCAGTCCTTCAGATCTCTCTTCACGGTCTCCTCCCATGTCAAGTTTGGTCTACCCCGACCTCTCTTGACATTATCAGCACGCTTTAACCGTCCGCTATGCATTGGAGGTTCTGGAGGCGTTTGATGTATATTCCCAAACAATCTTAGACGATGTTGGACAAGCTTCTCTTCAATCGGTGCTACCCAACTCTCTCACGTATATCTCATTCCGGAGCCGATCCTTTCTTGTGTGGCCACACATCCATCTGAACATGTGCATCTCCGCTATACCTAACTGTTGCACGTGTCTCCTTTTAGTCGGCCAACACTCAGCGCCATACAACATTGCGGGTCGAACCGCCGTCCTATAGAACCTGTCTTTGCCGCTATCCAAAAAGCTGGTGAATCGACTGCGCTGAAGACTAACGCAATCAACATTATGAAGATCCATGGTGAGGTGCAGAACAGTGCTACATATGCAATCCGATGATTCCAAGCTCTGCTAACTCTGCAACTGTAATGTTTTGTAATCTCTGGGAGTGTCCTCTGCGGTAGGACTGAATTTTCTGTTGCTGCTTTTGCTTGCTCTTAATTAGGTCTAGTTTTGGTGCTATCAGGTTTCCGCACTATGGCGCTGGTGCCGATTGCGGGCAGGCGCACTTGTTTCCTGATAGTTCATTGAACTCGCTCTCTTCCTTTTGCTGCTTCCTGACAGATATCAGCAAAAATATATGGACAGTGTAATTCCAGTCACCGTGTGAGTAATTGAAAGAGGGTTAGCCCGGTTAACAAAAAACACTCCCTGACAGATGGAGGGACAAACTTGTTCGCCGGCAAATAAGATTGTACTGTAGTACTACAATGGACTAAAATTCAGATCTAACATCGTGTGGGATAACAAAAGAAAGAGCTCTCTTATTTTATCCCCTATTTTAGATTCCATGATGAAACGGCGATAGAGTAGTGTACCTGGTGTGGGATTTGCCGGCTTACTGTTGGCCTGGATTTGCTGGCGACGTTTCTTCAGGGCGATGATGAGCTCGGCTAGTTCCATTGTGATATACTTTGTGGGGGTCGCGGCAGAAATTAGGGGGAACCCAGCGAAGCGCTCAAAGTCCAGTTTGGATTTGAAACAAACAACGCGAGGCGCGAGGGAGCGGGGGTCAGGACGACAGAGCAGGACTCCGCCGCGGGGAGAGAGACAGGCAGGAGGGGGCACAAGCGCAGTGGGAAAACCCTAAGCAACGGAGATGGGCCTGCTGCTGTTGCTCTGGCTCGATTAGCCCATCCATTGTTTGGGCCAGCCTATGTGCGCGGGGCGGGACTCCCCCTGTTATTCTATTTATTTTTTCCTTCTTTATTTATTTTCCTCTTATTTTTTTTATTGTTTTGTACTTCTTTAAAATAATATTAGGGGTTTAAAAAAAGTTCCAAATCTTCAAAATGTGGAAACTGGAAAAAGGCTAAAAGAAATCATAAAAAGTACGTGGATTCAAAAAAAGTTCATGATTTTGAAAACAAATGTCCAGGAAATCAAAAAATATTCATGATTTTTCAAAAAACAAAATCATGTATTATTTTGTGTGTGGATTTTAAAAAATGTTAACAAATATCTTTTTTTTTCAATTACAACAAAAATATCATCGATTCAATAAATGTCCAATGATGCAAAAAATGTCCATGAACTCAAAAATAAAGCATGCATTTCAAAAGAAAGTTCGACAAAAAAATTTCATGATTTTTTTTTAAAAAAAATGGGCGATTCAAAAAATGTACCCCTGTCCATGACAATTGGACACTCACAAACCAGACTGGAGATGTAATTGTTATCTACTCATGTGTTGAATATAATGGTGCGGTCGTCCGTATATAATCATTTTAAATATAAGACGTGTTTGCAGTTTAAAACATCTTATATTAGGAACAGAGAGTGTACGTCATATCCTTGGCAGGTTTGTCTCTTAAGGATCCAAAACCTTGAAGTGATCCATGGCAAATGAAAATGCAAGATAGAAAATCCTTTGCAATCGCAGTTAGGAGGTCAGAAGAAAGAACAATTTACACACCTCTTTGTATTTTGACCATGCGCCTCCGCAAGATATTACACACCGGTCAGTTGTGATATTACACCAGACAACTCTAATAGTTGAAAAAATAAAGCAAAGTTCATGTAACAAACATTACAAGGCTTGAGAATTAGCAGTTGATATAACTAATGAGGGGGGAAAGGCACAACCCATACAACAATTATATAATATAATATAAAAAGACTGGATAGTCACAATTATTTGACAGAATGACACTGAGTGCATGGTTTCTTGATATTTAGCTTAACATTAGAGGGGACCTTCCCCATGATGTATTTTTCAATAGCCAGAACTGCTTTTGTGGGCTTCTCTGATCATACGTTTTCCTATAGGAGAGCTGCAACCACCAATTTCGTGGGTAGCCAACCTATCAACATGCTCATAATCAGCACCATATATGGTGTCTAGTGTAAGATTCTCGAGTGATGTTGCACTGTCAAGAATATGGCATGTTAACTCAATCATGCTCTTTGCAGAGCAAAAGCCATCGATCTTCACATTCTTGATACTCACGTGGTAGCGTTCTGGCATCTTTCTCAGAAGCGAGTAATCTCCAGATACAGAATCATGCTTCACGCAAGTCTGGCATACCTGCACAGGTAAAACAGACATGAATTACCGGTTCCTCATATATAAGATGCCTTCACCAGACGGAAGAGCGACTTACAGATAATTCGAAAGTTTCCAACACAGGACAAGCATCCAGGAAAAAAAGCTAGAGACAAATAATCATAAGCTGGGGAAAAGACCCCTTCTGCAACAGAAAGACAAATCTCCAATAGCTTGAGGTGCAGGAATTTGGCACGTACGATTGGTGTATTAAGAACCTGCATAAAAGCATGTAGATTAATTATATTGTAAGGCATGCTTATTACTACAACAGCAACAACAACAATGGCTAATCAAATAATAGTGCTAGTTACTCTTCAAATAATAAATATAGAGCTCAATGTACCTCACCAGCTGAAGAAATGCTAAGAGTTTCAAGATTTGGCATAATTCGTGGAATCTCAGCACGGGCATAATAAACGAGGTTATACTCAAAGGGCCACAACATCTCTAGGTTCTTCACTCGCAATGACTCTCCAAATGGAAGTCGTACAGGAGTAGTGTCAATATGAACTGTGCAAAGATTCGGAGCTTTGTTCTCTATCAATTCTAGTGTTTTGCATCCAAACACTGTCAGGTGGTTGAACTAGTTTAGCAGGCATGGTATCTTCAGGCAGGTGATCGTATTGCATTGGCTAAGATTCAACTCCTTCAAAACAAGAGAATTGGAAAGAAGGCACCCTAACTCATCACCAGTGATGTGTACCCGAGACAGATGCAGCTTTCCCAAGAAACCAAGTCCAGCCACGGGATGGAAGGCACAACCTTTGAGGTTTAGATAACTATAGAATTGATTTCTCCTCGCTAGGCAGTTGGTTCGGGCGAGTGGCGACTGGCGAGCGGATTCCTCCTCCTCGCTAGCTAGCTACAGTAGGTACGAGAAGCACGCGGCGAGTGGACTCCTCCTCCTCCTTGCTAGGCAGGCACCTGGTTCGAGCGATCCCTCCTCACGCGCGCATCTGCACATGTGACGTCACACACGTACGCAAGCCAAAAGCCAAAGCCAAACAACAAGGATCGCTTGTTGTTTCCTTGCTTGCTCTAGAATCCCATCCGATCCCATCCGTCAAGCATGCAGCAGCAGCAGCTTCTTTCCTTGCTCGCTCTAGCAACGAATGAACGAATTAATCTATCTTCCAATCAGGGTAATTAAGACGATTCCTTCTCTGATTTTTGCGATGAATTACCGACGGGGCGGCTCCTCGTGCCCCCAACTCCATTTTCAATCCATTGCAAACGATACCAACCGAGCACGCACGCTCCGGCCTCTCGTTCGCCGCCCTCGCCGTGGATGCATGACCGGATTGATTTGGGGTTGGGGGGCTTGCCGCCAACACAGCCGACCCTTTTCATTCTCCTTCCTTCCTCTCCTCTCCTCAGGCCGGTTAGTGCCGCGCACCACCGTCTGCACGTCCCTACCGTCCAAGGGAGACCATCATGCTCCACGGCCTCCTACTCCTTACCATACCGGCGAGCGATGAGAGAACCGGCCTAGGCCTCCAACGGCGCCAACGCTTCCTCTGCTCCCTGCCGTCGCCTCACCTCCTCGACTCCTCTTCTCGCCGTCACCCAAGTCCTAAGTCGCATGCGCACTCCGCACGCGGATGAATCACCCTTTCTAGTATATATAGCTAGAGATGATCTTAGAAGAAGGCATGGTGGACATAAGAATGAGCAGGTTGCGGTGCTGCGGATCGGTGAGGTGGCGCAAGCCTGCATCATCTCCAGCAAGCATCCGTAGGGTGGTTAATGACACAATAATGACCCTGTCATTTCGTTTCCAGTAAAGACAATTATTGCGTGGCTGGACGGCCACATGCATGCCCGTGACAGACGGATGGATGAAACTACTCAACCAATATTTTTCTTGCTTTCCTAGCTTTGTATTTGAAAATAAATTATAACAGAACTAAAGCATATCATTTAGAGGGCGGTGATCTAAGAAACAAGAAAAGAGTCAGGTAAACAAAATTGTAGCACCTCAAACAAGTTGAGAGAGGCGGCAAGTGCATGCATGGCTGCCATGCCACGTTCAACCAATAAATATGTAAACATTAAAAGGGTCCTAAGTCCACATTTCAGAATACTCAGACCAACATTCTCATGCCACTCGCTTGTCATCTTTTCTGATCTCTCCCGATGCTGCTTTGTCATTTCATTTCGTTCAAATTCTAACCAAAAAAAGGAAGGCGCTAGATCTTGTATACATTTCCAGTCGAACCAGTGCAGTGCGCATTACTAATATCAGTAACTATGCAACATGAGTTTCTGATTTCAAATCACAGTCAATCCAATGTATGTCGAGGCACACCATTTTAGATACAAACAGACCAGTAGACAAACCTAGATTACATCTGCTCACACCAACAACTACCTTATATGCATGTTGATTCTGAAATACATGAGCGATAATACATTTTTCACACTCAGTTTGAAATGTTGCTCATCCTGATTGGACAACTTGAAGATATATAGACCTAAAACATTTTTGACATTTGCAAAACTTGCAGTGGCAAGTTTCAATCCCTCAGGAGTTCGTTGCTTTAGTGGTCGGGAACAACAACATGAACAAGGTGAGACAGCAATGTTCAACACTTGAGCTCACTTCCACGGCTACCAGCCAACAATGCCATGAAACCAAGAAACCAAGCCATTTTATCTTGTGTACAAGAACAACTATCACCAGCCATTACATTTAGCACACTTCCACAACTACCAGCCAACAAAGAAAAACACTTCGTCTTGCCTTTTTACACAATAATGCTTCCACATCTCAGCCCTTCGGCGGCCTGCCATTTTTTTGAGGGTAACGATGTTGGCATCATCAATCTCTCACTGCCGTCTCATCTGCATCTGAAGCGCAACACATGCAACAAGTCAAGGAGAGTTTAACACAACATGACAAATCCTAGAATTTAGAAAGGAAATACATTAAGACACAAAGCCAGGCGGGTAAATTGGGTCTTCTTGTTCTACTCTATTGATCAATCTAAAAGGAGGGAGAGGGAGAGAGAGAGACACCAAGGACTCACCTAAGTAAATCCAGTCCACTTTATTCCGGCGAGAATCTTTATACAATCATGGTTGGTTGAATAGAAGTCGATTTCCTTCACCCGTATATCATAAAGGTTTCTGAACGTCTCTCCAGGAATGACGTCGTACACTGAAAAGCACAATGTAAACAGTGAGAACAACTACTGGCACAGTGGTTCCTGCGGAACAGGCCACGAATGGAAACATTCAAAATATAATTCTTTTCATGGTTCAGTAGAATAGCAGTGCACTTACAAACTGGGGATTTCACCAGAGAAATGGTCGCTTGCAAAGGCTACTGGGGTTCGCCCATTGATGTTGTTGTTCTGGACTAGACTGTAACAAAGAGGAGATGGAGAAGAAAATGTAAGATCTCTTTCTTCTACCAACAAGAAACGTGCTAGTTCACAATCCAATGGTCTGATACAACTACATAATTCTAATCTGGACACAATAGTAAGTCAAAGCATCCATTTATGAAATAACAGTTGGTTAAACGGCCAAGTGCCTTAATACGGCAGAAAGTGAGAAGTGTGAATATCCTACTGATATGACAAGCATTATGTCTATAACTCCCAACATAACTAGACGCCTTCGTTTTTGTACAATTGAAAGAGTTATGTGTGTCTTTTAAAAGATATTATCAGTACAGCAAATGATAGTTTCTTTAGCTGAGACTGATTGTTATTTAACAACTGGACTTCTTAACACAAACCAAGATACCATAACTACAAGAGTGATAGTTTCTGTAGCTGAGACCGACCGTTGTTTAACAAACATGCTTCTTAACGCAAAACAAGGAATTGTTAGTTGACAATCCAATGATCTGACACGACTATGAACCTGGGTCTTCTTCTAAGCATTTCAACTAACTGCAATTAGGTTTCTTAGTGCAAGAATGCAAACCAAAGAACATTCAGTTCACAATTCTATGATCTGACACAATTACAAACATGGCTCTGTTATAAGCATTTCAACTCGGCTTCACTAGTGATAGGACAACAACAATTTCACCAAAGATGTACCATGCATACCTTTGTTCGCAGGCGCTCTTTCTGCTTGACATCCTTGTCATACTTTGCTTTGTGGAAGTCCATGATGTTGAAAACAGGGGGGGTCTGATTTTTGGTGGACCTGTGCGGTCGACATGATAACCAAGAGAAATGAACATGCCAACACTTTGTGTGCAACTAAAGAAGGATACAAAAATGGCAACACTCATGCGCAATAGAAGATGAAAATGAAAATGCAGTACTACCTCAACCAAGTCCAAGACCATCATGGCAGCCATCTGAAGAGCCTTATGCCTAGGTACAACATTATGCCCTGCAAAACTGATCAACTGTTAATGCATAATTAAGGAGTGTTGACCTGTTAATGCAATGCCTGACCAAACGAGTTTCAATCCGTCAACATGAACAACATAAGAAACAAATGACCATGTGACAGTCATCCAGAACACGAAATTAGCAGAGTCGATCAAACGCCGAGTGACAAAGAAAAGAGAATCAATATTACAGGCCAATCCGATTCTACTACTACCTGTAACGTGTAGAGGAAGGGGGAACCCCATACGCAGAGCCAAATAACGAACGGAGAGATGTGTCAACGGTAACAAACACGAGAGCTATTCCCCTGCATCAGGATGACAAAGACTCTTTACGATTGAGCAGTGAGGAAAAAGGGAATCTTTAGGAAAGTTTCTGTGGGATACAATCACTCCGCACACGAGGCACTGCCAGTAACACTTGAACCATCAACGATTTTCTCCCAAAAACTTGGAATCATAGAGGTTGTGAAATCGAAAAGGAGGGGATGAGAGAGAGCCCACCACCGTTGTTGGTGCCGAAAGATGTGCCATGAAAAAATAAATGATAACCATGCTATCCAGTAAACTTGAGCTGATGAGCATAATATAGGCAGAACTTTCTCAAAAGGGAGACAAATTTCAACTTTCAATTGGAAACGAGCATGATGGGCAGAACACATAACAGTGCATGTTTATGATAAGATTTATTAAACTAGAAAGCATAACCCATTCATTGGAAATGTAAACATCACATCAAATTGATGTGCTTCCACTGATAGAAAGTGATAAAACCTGAAAACCAGACAATTCACTCTATAGAAAGTTGGTTTTGTTTAGCAAACTATGTAAAGCTGAGTGGTTCAAGCGATAAACGGAACTGAATCTAGTAATGTTTCTTTATTGCAGCGGACACCATCCAATGGAAACTACTATTCATACTTATTTTCACTCGTAAAAAACCTGTATGGTCTTTCAAGATAAAAAAGAATCTGCAATGATAGCTTGGGCCGCAATATGACCGCCCACAGCACTACAAAACAAGACCACAGGACTCATGACCTTTTGCAGAGTACTACTCAAACTGAAGGTTGTTTTCCCAATCAAACACACTACGGGGATCTCCGCCAGCAGATTTGAAGCAGAATAACAGAAAATTAATGGTAGGAAACAGCTAATAGAGGGTTCAGTTATGACCTTGCTGGACACGAGTTGGAGCAAGGACAGAACGTTGACCACCACCAGTTGAGCATCACAAGTGTCATCATCATCAGGGCATGTGCATGAAGATCCATCAGTGCTACCACTTGAGCCACTAAGGTAGAAGGATCGTGCACACTGGGTCAGCATGCTGAGTTGCTTTGCCCTGAACTGCAATATATAGTTCACAACAGTGTTATATTGACTAGAACAAAAATATATATTATAAATAAATAAAATGTTCTGCTTCCATAATGTGGATTAAAAAAATACAATGTTATGGAAGCTTGGCTTTGATGGACTATTTATCATCAAAGGCACAAAAGTCATATAAAAAGTCCCAGGTCACAAGGAAGTAAGACAGGGAACATTGCCACAAAGTGAAAACTTTGGCACGATCAAGCTTATGGAATCCAAAGGTGAAACCAAATGATGAACAAGTGAATAACGTTATCTAATAAGTTAAAAGTCCACTTCACAGTGAAGCCAACGTATTAGGGCTGAAAGGGGCCACATTGCCACATGAAACATTTTTTGTTTGTGTGCTTAATGCATTACCCTGACCATATGGGTAACTATGAAACAATTTATCTCATTCACGTGTCAAATCTAAATATCATACAAAAAATAACAGTTGAATTAATCTTCCGGTGGTACTGTGTATGCCAAATTGCTTGCTTTGGCCAAATAATAAGCTTGACTGGATAAATATGGCCAAGCTTAAGCCAGCGTAAAAGATAAGTTGCAACTATTGTGAGGCAGCTTTTCTAGCTTAGGAAAGGCTTTCTTCGGAAATAGAGATTTAGTGCCCATAGGATAACGCGTTTGGTAGTTACATACTATGACAAATCAACTCATTTGTGCGTAATCCCAAAAGTTCCCCAAAACTCGGTCAATTTTAGCTTATCTGAAGGTTTGTAGTTGGAGGAGAGACTAACAATAAGTCAAGAATCAAGATCCATGCTTTGCATTTGCTTGAAAACTTCAACTTTTAAGCTAAAATGATGCCAAAGCACGCAAAAGAGTACTGAATAAAGGGCACATTTCTGGCTCGCAGCACCTCAAGTGGTGCCTCACTGTTCTAACCAAAGTCTAATTTCTCTATCCACAGAAAAACTCCAAGGTTATGCACACAAGGATCCAAGTAACAGGCTAAAAATTGGTCTTTTAGCTACATACATGGATACATGGTAGAAAAGTTTTGCAGTTATACTCCCACATCATATAATAGAGTAGGTTAAATGGAGCAATTTGTAATCACAATATTATACCACCGGAAAATTCCAAAATGGCATCTCATGTGTGAGAGCTCATTGCAAAAGGGAAACACAATTTTGGTTGTTGTTGGAGACCAACAAAAAATAACCTTGTGACTGGATGCAAGTGTCATGGGCATGGACCTAGCCCTAGGAGTCAAACAAGCACGAGAAGGGCATCACATACAACATGAGATTCATGTATGTCACGAGAGCCGAAAACCCTAGAACTTGCAGTGGCCAGCATGAGATAGCCGTGGGCACACAATGACACAAGCACGCACATGAGGGAGCAGAGCAGAGAGGGGAGGATGGGCTTACCTACACCAGAATGGAAAAAGAAGCAGAGGTGTCGGTGGAGCCTATGCAAGCACGGTAGAGGAAGCACCCTCATCCTCCGCCGTCGCGTGTCATGCTTGTTGTCCTTGTAAACCAGCCTGTGCATGACGATCTCTTGTGCACCTGTGTGAAGAAACAAAATCAGTGAAGAGAAACTGGAAATGAACCAAAAACATATTTAACAATGCGTACATAGGTAGATACGGCTCAATGGGCGGCAAACAACATGCAGTTCTTTAATAAAAACACACGTTTAACAATGCAAAGCACCAAATGGTTGCCCAATAGACCAACACGGACAAACATAAATCCACATATAGCAAACAAATGTATAACATGAAGGTAGCAACTTCGAACACTTGATAACATGTATATTGAGGTCATCCCGAGCTTGGCCGCATCAAGGCAGACAAGCCTTGCCGCATTTCAGCATGTACAATGAATAATCAAACATAGAGGAAGCACAGCCAGACGAAGTAAGGAATATGTCAAAAATATTCAAGACAAATGCATGCAAAAAGGAACTAATAAATAAACCATAGCTTTTAAACTACCTGGTATTAGCATATACATATATAACATTGTTTAGCAAGCAGAACAGCTTTCTCAAGGAGGAGACAAATTTCAATTGAAAACGGTCATGAAGGGCAGAACACATAACAATGCAGGTTTCTGATAAGATTTATTAAAGTGGAAAGCATAACCCATTCATTGGAAAAGTAAACAGCACAGCAAATTGATGTGCTTCCAGTGATAGAAACCTGAACACCAGATAATTCATTCTATGAAAAGTTCATTTTGTTTAGCAAACTATGCAAAGCTGAGTGGTTCAAGCACCAAACAAAATTGCATCTAGTACCCAAAAGATGTTAGATTTAAATGCTTCTCCTAAAAGATGTTATATTTAAATGCTAATCCCAAAAAGTACCCCAAATGTTGATCAGGTTTATCTTATCTGCAGGTTTGTAGTTAGAGGAGAGCCTAAGAGTAATAAGCCAAGAATCAACACCCATGCTTATAAGCCGAGATGGTGACGCCAAAGCATGCAAAGAAGTCCTGAATAAAGTGCACATTTCTGGTTGGCAGAACCTCTAGTGACTCACTGTTCTAACCAGAGACTAATTTCTCTCTCTACAGAAAAAATCCATGGTTATGCACACAAGGATCCAAGTAACATGTTAAAAAGTTGGTCTTTTAGCTAAGGTTGACGCAAGATTTAATGTGGGTGTGACTGGTTACACAATATCCTACACAGATGGATACATGGTAGAAAGGTTTTGCATTTAAACTCTCACATAATATAGTATTCCCTCTGTCCCATAATATAAGAGCATTTTTTACACTATGCTGTTGTCAAAAATGCTCTTATATTATGGGATGGAGGGAGTAAGTTAAATGGAGCAATGTGTAATAACAGTATCATACCACCAGAAAATTCCAAAATGGCATCTCGTGTGTGAGAGCTCATTGCAAAAGGGAAACACAATTTTGGTTGTTGCTGGAGACCAACAAAAATTGACCTTGTGGTTGGATGCAAGTGTCATAGGCATGGACCTAGCCCTAGGAATCAAACAAGCATGAGAAGGGCATCACACACAGCATGAGATTCATGTATGTCATGAGAGCCGAAAACCCTAGAACTTCACATGCCGCAGTGGCCAGCATGAGATAGGCGTGGGCACACGAGCACGCGCATGAGAGAGCAGAGCGGGGAGGGTGGATGGGCTTACCTACATAAGAGTGGAAGAAGCACATGGGTCGGTGGAGCGATGCGAAGAAGGCAAAGGAAGCACCCTCATCCTCCGCCGGCGCGCGTCATGGTTGTCGTCCTCGTAAACAAGACCATGCACGACAATCTCTTTTACACCGGCCTGTGTGAGGAAACAACATCAGTGGAGAAGAGAAACTGGAAACAAACCAAAACACATATTTAACAATGCACAGATAGGTAGGTACGGCTCAATGGGCGGGAAACAATATATAGTTCTTATAAAAACACACATCTTACAATGCGAAGCACCAAATGGTTGCTCACTAGACCAACACAGACACATCTAAATCCACATAAAACCAACACATGTATAACATGAAGGTAGCAGCTTCAACACTTGATAACATGTATATTGAGTTCATCCTGAGCTTGGACGCATCAAGTCAGAGAAGCCTTGCCGCATTTCAGCATGTACAATGAATAATCAAACATGAGGAAGCATAACCCAAGGACATTTATTAAAGCCTAATACTCACACTTAAAAATTCCTAGATTAAATAAGCATGGCGCCATACTCTGACAATCAATCTCACAAGTAGAAGTGGCATGATGGCCAGCACACAGCACGAAAGTATTAAAAAAAGCATGTGTTTTAACAATGCAAAGGAGCAAACGGTTCCCCAATCGACCACACACAAGCACACACAAATCTAAGTATAACCAACCCATGTTTAACACAAAGGTGTAGCAGAGTGAGAAGCCTCCAACATTCCTTCAATGCTCGAATTTTATGAAGCAAAAAAAAAACTGCTTGAAGGTAGCAGCCTGAGAAAGAGAGACGCATCCAACATGAAATTCTGCAAGACTTAAAGTCGATTGCTAATCCACACAAACTGAAACTCTGCAGTCTGCAGTTTTATTCACGTAGTTTAAGCAATCATAATATTGACCGAACATGAATTTAAAATAATAGCTATGTTTTGGAACCCATTCAACAAGAGAACCTCCCTGATCATGACAAGAGGGAATATGAAGCCCTAATTCATATCAATTCAGAACCAAAATGGAACATCCCAACAGCCTAGAATTGTGAACATGTTATCCTGAACGAATAACCTAATCAAACATATTGACAGGATTTAACATGACCATAATGTTGACTCCTGGGGCAAACCCAAAGACAACTAGGCAAACCCAAAGTCTAACTATCATACAAAAAAGAACAGTTGGTATTGTTTATGATTCAGTTATTACAGTATTCACTAAGTTCCTCTAAGTGTTATTACAATATTTGTTGGGTTCCTCCAAGTGTTTCATTTTAACTCACAGAAGTTAAAGAACATCCACTAGTGGCGTCTGTTACACGCAGAACATTGTAAAAAGTTCACAAGCAAACATAAAAATTCGAACAACAGGATCAGGTGCAGGCCACTTCAGTGAGTAGCAAAGTAAAATCTGGAAAAGGGAAACTCGTGCTCCCAAAATGAGCTTTAGTCCAAGATTTTGATTTTAGGTTAGTGCCTTTTCTAGTTATCAGTAAAACAATAATTATTGGTGTGCTTACAATACAAAGAGTATACACTACATTGCCTGGGTATGCACCAACCTATATGACAGAATTCATTCATTTTCAATTAGAAGCAAGCCAATCTATGAAAAACACATTAGAAGAAATTGTGTTAACTCATGCATATGCAGCACACTATATTGATTATTCTATTTAGAACTTGAGCGGTGTGTGTCACGCAGTCAGTGGCTTACCCCTCCGCTGATTGTCGGGTGGTAGGTGCGACATATGCCAACGGGTGGCTTATCATTGTGGGAGCCAGTAAGACATCGCCGGTGCCTGGAAACGGGATAAGGCGAAGACATGCACGCCGGCGAATCTTACCCAGGTTTGGGGCTCTCCGTGCAGATAACACCCCTAGTCCTGCTCTCCGGGGTCTCCGCATGATCACTAGATCGAGACAAGTAGCTACAAGAGGTTCCTTGAGCTGTTCGGCTAGGGGAAGAAGAAGGGCAAGGCTAGCTCTCCTCTTCTTTCTATGTGGTGTCTAAAACTCTAAGAGATCAACCCTTTGCATGGGTGCCCTGGGGGGTTTATATAGGCCTACCCCCAGGGTACAATGATAATCCGGCTAGATGCGGGTCCAGGCCGTCAGTGTCTGTAGTCGCCGACTTCTCCGCCGGTTGCTGGGGCCCACCGACTGGTGGGTCCCACCGGCTGCCGGCTTCTAGGCCGACAGGATGGGCCCACAGTCCGGGAGTCTTGTCGGCTGCTGGTTACTGTGGCTTTACTCTTGGTGACGAAGGCTTTGTCGGGGTAAGCATGGCTATAGTGCCGCCGCCTGGCGGGATTTCACTGTAGCCTTACCCCGTCTTATCCGCTTAATGGCGCATAAACTTCCAGGGCGGGAGTGAGCCGGCTGTTAGAAGCCGGCTCCCCCCTAAGCCGACTGGTGTAGCTTGACCGCCTTCCTGTATCTCTCTGGCCGGAGGGGCCCGCCGCCCGCGGGCCGTACTAGCGGCCTGTTGTGGGTGATGTCATGGTCAACATGGCAGCAGTGCCACGCCGGACGGGGAGTGGCCGCCCCGTACGGCGCACTGTGGCCACGCTTGCTCCGGGATTCGGGAGTGGCAGGCTTCACTGTAGCCACGCCTCGTCTTATCACCGTTATGTGGGTGCAAACTTAGAGGGTGTGAGTCGGCCCTTGTTGAGAGGACTTGCAGAACCTTGTAGCCTTCAGGCAGCCGGCCGGTTGGACAGCCGGCCAGAAGAAGGCGGCCCTGCGTCTTGGATGTTGGAGGGAACCATCGGCCCAATATTTTTTGAAGAGCCAGGGGGAGCTGGTTAGGCTACCCGTGGTCATTTACTATGACAGTAGTCCCCGAAATTGGCCGGGCTTCACGGATGAAAGGGGGACGAGAAGCCGGGGCAGCTTCCTATTTTGAACAGCTGGCAGCTAGGAGCCAGCCTTGATCAGACGCACCATCTGGAAAGATTTGGAGTCCGAAGGCGGGAACCAGCTGGCGCATGCGCCGGGCAGCGGGCCGGCCGCCTGCCGGCCGCGTGCCACATTGCACCCTTCAGCTGGTTCAGCCTGCCAGCCCATGCGCGTGATGAGACGTCGCTGCAGGCCTGGGCCCGCCACCACGGTGCCTCGGCCCACACACGGATCATCTGTGGCCGAGGCGAACGGTTTGCCTTCCAGTGGCAGTTGCCACACGCTTTTAAGGCGCAATAATCACGGGTCGTGGGGGAGTGGACGCAGTTAATCCCACGCCCCCACGTCCCGCCCCCTCGGCTTCGTCACACCATGCCTATAAGTAGGGGGAGGAGGGGGAGCGGCAGACGCACACGCGCTTGCCTTCCACTCCATCGTTCTTTTCTTTCTTCGTCTTCTCTCTGCCGCTGCTGCCACTCTGCTTCTCAGGCGATCTTGCAGCACCGCAGCCTTGCCGTTGCAAGGGTGTGCTTCCGCCATCGTCGCGCCTTCTCCGTCGAGCTCTCACCGCCATGGCACGCGCCGGGGCTTGGATGGCTCCAATGTACACGAGGACCACATCGACTTCCTCTGCAAGACGCGGCGGCTGCCTGGCGAAGATTATGTGCGGGTGCGCCTTGCACCAGAGCGGGAGATCTTGCCGGTGCCAGAGGAGGGTGAGCGGGTCATCTTTCGCTCGCACTGCCTGCGCGGCTTCGGCCTTCCGGCGAGCGGTTTTCTTCGTTCCTTCCTCGACTTCTACAACCTCCAGCCGCACCACCTCACCCCGAACATGATGGTGTTGTTGTCCGCCTTCGTCACTTTGTGCGAAGGCTTCCTCGGCGTCCTCCCACCATCGAGCTCTGGGGGGAGTTCTTCTACTCCAAGCTCGGCACCATCATCAAGAGCGCGCCGGCTCAGTGCGGCGCCTTCGTCGCGGTGCGGAGGCCGGCGGCCGACAACCCCTTCCCGCCTACCGTGCTGATCTAGTCGGTGAAGATGTGGCAACAGTCCTACTTCTATGTGAAGAGCATCTTACCGCAGGGTGACTGGGTCAACCTGCCGGCATATGTAGCCGTCCCGTCGATCGGGAGGCGGCCCAACTGGTCCTATCGGGCCGGGTCGCTGTCGCCTTCTGGAGCCAATGCCGTTGCGAGGCTCCGGGTGTTGATCAGGTCGGAGGGCCTGACCGGTCCTGACTTGCTCACCGCCTTCGTGGCGCGCCGGGTGCTTCCGCTCCAGGGCCGGCCTCACCTGATCTGTCAGATGAGTGGGCACTGTCGGTGTCAAAACCGGCGGATCTCGAGTAGGGGGTCCCGATCTGTGCGTCTTAGGCTGATGGTAAGAGGAAGCAAGGGATACAATATTTACCCAAGTTCGAGCCCTCTCGATGGAGGTAAAACCCTACTTCCTGCTTGATTAATATTGAAGATATGTGGAATACAAGAGTAGATCTACCACGAGATCGTAGAGGCTAAACCCTAAGAGCTAGCCTATGATGGTATGATTGTAATTGTGATCGGCCTTCTAAGGACCATGCTCTCCAGTTTATATAGACACCGGAGAGCTAGGGTTTACATGGAGTCGGTTTACAAGGAAGGAAACATAATATTCGGATCGCCAAGCTTGTCTTCCACGCAAAGGAGAGTCCCATATGGACACGAGCCGAAGTCTTGAGTCTTGTATCTTGACACTTCTATAGTCCGGACGATGTACATAGTCCGGCTGTCCGGATACCCCCTTATACAGGACTCCCTCAGGCACCTCGACCCCAGCCGGCTATGCACCAAGGAGATGCCTCACGACGAGGTAACTCACATGGTGAACTACCTTGCCAACTTCAAGCTTACGACGGAGTGGCGGTTCAGCAAGGAGCCGTACTCACACGCCAACCCCCCGCCTACGGTGAGTTTACTTTTCTTCTCTTTTTCCTCTATTGCCGAGCTCTTTTTGGCCGATTTGACCAATCGGTTTATCTCAACAGAGTCCCCTCCTCCAGCCGGCAGCCGGTGCCGCGGGGCCGGAGCATGAATATCTCCCCGACCGGACGGAGAGCGACGTGGACGACACCGACTTGGGGGCGGCCGCCTTGGACGATGATGCCGTGGGAGGAGGCGGCGAAGCAAGCGGCTCTAGACTCGAAGCCGGCCTTGGAGATTGGCTGGATGATGACGAGGGGGAAGTCGCCCCGCGCCGCCAGCCGGCATCTGACCAGCCGGGCGGGAGCTCAGCTGCCGCGCTGACCGCCCGAGGCGGCACGACGAAGCGCCGGGCCACGTCAAACCTGTTCGGCAGCCGACCAAAGAAGCCCAAGGGCTCGACTGCGGGGACCAAGCGGGAGGAAGCGACCGCGAAGGCCACCCGCTTCTGCAAGGCGGTGAAGGAGCCGCAAACAGTTTCTACGTAAGTGCCGACTCCCTCACATGTTCTTTCTTTCCTCTTGTTATTTTCTTCTGATTTTTCTTGGTCTTTTCCTTGGAAATAGGGCTCCGCTCTCTCTTGAGTGGACTACTGCCGCCTCCGTGGTTGGAGTGGCAAGCAACTCCACCAGCGCCCGCCGCATGGACCCTCGCGCTGAGCTTCAGGTGGCGACGGAGCGGAATGCGCGTGAGGAGCGGGAGGCGGAGCAGCATAAGGCGACTGGAGGCGAGCCGGCTGCGGGGGCGGACCCTGTGGTCCAGCTCTCGGCGCGTCAGTGCGGGGGGAAGCCAACCTCGCCACCGGACCCACAGAAGGCCGCGGGCTCGAGCTCATCGGCCCAGGATCTGGAGACGGTGAGTGTTAGCTCGCTGGGGTGGACGTCGGCTGGCGGGACGGCCGTGCTGAACGCGACGACGCAAGATGTCTGGAACCGGCTTCAGTCCCAGGCCGCCGTGCTGAAGCAGTACAACCAAGAGTTCCTAGTGATGCGGTCAGCCATCCGGGTAAGCTTCTCGATTTTTTCTTTTGCTTCTTGCTCTTGAACTCTTCCATGGGGGCGCATCAGCGCACCCACTGGGTGTAGTCCCTGAGTTCTGAGTCGGCTGCTGAGCAGGCATCTTGGAACTTCTTAGCAGGCTTTGGGTGCTAACTTGTTTTTGTTTGTCTGCCCGTCCCTTTTTGCAAGACTATCACAACCTCCGTGCGGCCGCCTTCAACTCCCACACCCGGGAGTTGACTCAGAAGACTGCCGACTTGACGGAGAGCCGGAGTAAGTGCTCCATCCTTTGTCTCTCGTGGGGGCGCATCAGCACACCCACTGGGTGTAGTCCTCGAGATTCGGGCCGACTGCTGAGTAGTTGGGCCGGACTTTCCTGGCGACGTCTTTCTTATTGTTTTTTCTTCTTTGCCGTTTCTGCAGAGGCCAACGCCGACCTGTGACATTAACTGGGCGAGGCCCAGACCGCCCTGCACGCCAAGGAGGTTGAATGCAACACCTTGGTTCAGGAGCACGACCGCTTGGCCAAGAAGTTGGCCGACCAGGAGGAGAGCCACAAGGCGGCCCTGAAGGCAGTGAAGGACAGCGAGGCCGCTCTCCAAGCTGAGTATGAGACCGAGGTGGCAAACTGGGCCGAGTCGAGGCATGCGCTGAGTGAGGGCTATGGCCAGATCGAAGACCTGGTTGACGGTAAGCCGCCTTCCTCTTCGTCCATTTCTTGCCGCCTTCTACCTGGTCCGACTTCTGACTTTGTGTTTTTTTTTCTCTTTTCCTTTCTCTTTTGCGCAGAGTACTTCCCCGGCTATTCTGTTGCTGCCAGCCAGGTCATCGAAGCCCATCGCAACGCACAGAGGCAGGCTGGCGCTGAGGTTGCGCCGGATGCTCGCCGAATGCTCGAGGAGCAGCTCCTGGCCATCCAAGCCCGTCTCCAGCCGGCTCATCGCATGCTCCACCGCCTTCAATGCACTGGAGCCCAAGTGTTGTCCACCCTCTGGCCTGGCAAAGTGATTCCCCGCACCCCAGTCGGACTGCCGACTGGCTGGAGGTGGCGGTTGGTCGCTTTGAGGCCTAGAAAGCTTCTGCAGCTCGGGCAGGCGCCAGGCGGGCACTGGAGTTCGTCCGAGCCTGGTACCCTGGGCTGAACTTGGCCGAGCTGGCTACGTGGAGGCAGGAGGCCAACAAGGAGCTGGTGCGGCCGGCCATCAACCAGCGCACCTCAGCGATCGCCGAGTACACCGACACCAGCGCCTTTGTCCCCGAGGTGAACGACGACGGCGTTGCTCTGCCGGAGGAGTGGTTCAGGCTGAACCTGGCAGATGGTGAAGACTTGGTGGAGGAGATTGAGTCCAGCGACGAGGGAGAGGAAGAGGAGGATGAGGACGATGGAGATGTTGCGCCGGATGGTGGAGCAGCCGAGCAGCCTCAACTTGACCGTGCCTCCAGCAACGAAGCACGCGCGAGTGCGCCGCCTACCGCTGGTGATGATCAAGCCGAGACTCGCCAGCCGGCCACTCCTCCAGCCAGCACTGCCGTCTCCACGGACCTGCTCAACTCGCCCGTTGCGCCCTTGGCCTGAGCTGCCATCTTTATCTTCGCTTTCCTGTTTGTTTACTTTTTGAACAATATTCGTTAAATTCGCGCAGTTCCACCCACTGGGGGTGTATTCCGACTAAGTTGGATGCCGGCCCTTCAAAGTCCGTTTTGTGTAAATATAATCTTGTGTGCTTTCGACTTCCGACTGTGCTTGCTTTTCATCTTTTTCGGCTGTTTCCTTTGCCGCCCTCCCTTGGTCGCCGCCTTCCCAGCCGGACAGCTGCTTTGCAGTCTGTGGCTAGGAAAGTACTTGGCCGTGCGGGAGGGTAAGTACTTTAGCTTTCTTAGATTGTAGCAAGGTGAGTCGGTAGCCGGCCAGCCGACTGTTTAACAGTCGGTTGGCGGGGTGGGAAGCCGGCTTGTGTTATGTAAGCCCGTTGGTCCTTAGCCGTTTTTCGTGTGGGCATCTTTTCCTACCTTTAACCCTTGCCAGTCGGACAGTCGATTCTGCAAGCTGCGACTTTTGGCAAGGGATAGCTTAGATGCCGGCACACTACTTGTATGACTGCAGGCGGAACTTAGCATAATTTCAAGGCGGCGAGTCCCCGGGCCGACTGGTCGAACCCGGTGCCGGACAGAAAAACAAATGTAGTAACACATTCGTTGGCATGATACTCATCATATAGGTAAAAGAGGGTAGTCCCCGAGTGCTCCTCGGGGAGCCTGATGTCTTGTACTTAATACAAAAGATAGCGTGGTACATACTGCATTTAACTGTAAAATCTTTGGAGGAGATTGGCATTCCATGGTCGTTCCGAGTCCTTGCCGGAATCATCTCTTTTGCACGCCTTGGGCTTCTGTGCGTCGATCAGGTAGTAGGAGTCATTGCCCAAGGCCTTGCTGATGACGAAGGGGCCTTCCCAAGGGGCCAAGAGCTTGTGCTGGCCAGTTGTTCGCTGGATCAGCCGGAGCATAAGATCGCCCTCTTGGAAGAATCTTGGCTTGACCTTTCGGTTGTGGTAACAACGCAAACCCTGCTGGTAGATGACGGACCGACTGAGTGCTAACAGCCACCCTCTTCTAGCAGGTCAACGCTGTCTTCTCGCGCTTCCTTGGCCTCCTCTTCCATGTACATGGTGACTCGAGGTGAGTCAAACTCGATGTCAGTTGGGATGACAACCTCGGCACCATATACAAGGAAGAAATGAGTGAAGCCGGTTGACTTGTTTGGGGTGGTATGCAAGCTCCAGAGGACAGACGACAGCTCCTCGAGCCAGCAGCCGGCCGAGCGCTCCAAAGGTACGACCAGTCGAGGCTTGATGCCGGACAAGATGAGGCCGTTTGCTCTCTCGACTTGGCCGTTTGACTGTGGGTGGGCAACGGACGCTAAGTCCAGTCGGATGCCCTGTGTCGCGCAGAAACGTGCCAATGCTCCTTTGGCAAAATTCATGCCATTATCGGTGATGATGCTGTGTGGTATGCCATACCAGGTGGTGATGTCAGCGATGAATGTCATAGCAGTCGGCCCATTCAGCTTCTTGATTGGCTTTGCTTCAATCCACTTGGTGAACTTGTCCACGGCGACAAGCAGGTGTGTCATGCCGCCACATGCCATCTTGAATGGGCCCACCATGTCCAGCCCCCAGACGACAAAGGGCCAGGTGAGGGGGATGGTCTTGAGGGCAGAAGCCGGCAAATGTTGCTTGGAGCTGAAAACTTGGCACCCTTTGCAGTGTTTGACCAACTCTTTGGCGTCTTCCAAAGGAGTCGGCCAGAAGAAGCCATGGCGGAAAGCTTTGGCAACGAGTGATCTTGAGGCCGCGTGGTGGCCACACTCACCTTGGTGGATATCTTTGAGGATTGCAATGCCCTTCTATGGCTCGACGCAGCATTGGAAGACTCCAGTGACACTGCGCCTAACGAGTTCTCTGTTCATTATTGTGTATGCTCCGGCTCGGCATTGAGCTTGTCTTGCCGAGATCTCATCAGCCGGCAGCTCTCTATTTACCAGAAAGTTGAGGATGGGCTGGGCCCATGATGGAGCTGCGACTTCTTCTATTGCCAACACGGCCACTGCGACCAGGGCGGGTGGGTTGGGTGGTGAAGAGTTGGAGTCGGCCATCGCCTGCTGTGTCATCGTAGTCCCCGGGCCGTCTGTTGCAGTCCCCAGGCCGGGCTCTAAAGCCCCTGAGCCGGGTGCGACTACAGCAGTCCCCGAGCCGCCTGCTGAGTTCCCCAAGTCAGATCCGACTGTCTCAGGGTCAGTGGCACGAAGATGGAGTCTGATTCTGGAGACGGCTTGACAGACGGCTTGATGAGGCGTTGGAGGGAGACACCGGTTGGTATAGCTTGCCAGGTGGAGCTGATTCGTGCCAGGGTGTCTGCTTGCTTGTTGTCGGCCCGTGGCACGTGGAGAAACTCGCACCCTTCAAAGTATCCGCTGAACTGCTGGACGAGGAAACGGTAGCTCACCATGTTTGCATCCTTGGCTTCCCAATCGCTAGATGATTGCTGGATCACCAAGTCCGAGTCGCCATAGCACAGGATCAGGCGGATGCCGAGTTCTTTGGCCAGCCAGAGCCCATGTATGAGCGCCTCGTACTTGGCCACGTTGTTGGAGGCGGCAAAATGGATTTGCAATGTGTATCTGAGCTTGTCGCCCTTGGGAGAGGTGAGGACGATGCCGGCTCCCAAGCCGGTGCACATCTTGGATCCGTTGAAGTGCATCCGCCAATGAGTGGAGTCGGGTGCTGGTGGCAGGTACTGGGTCTCGACCCAGTCGACAAGGAAGTTGGCCAGCACTTGGGACTTGATGGCGGTGCGCGGCTGGTAGAAGATGGTGTAAGGAGCCAGTGCAATGGCCCACTTGGCCACCCGGCCAGATGCATCCCGGCTGCCTATGATCTCGGCAAGCGGGGCAGTGCAAACGACCGTGATGGGGTGCTCTTGAAAGTAGGGCTTGAGCTTCTTGGCGGCAAAGTACACGCCATAGAACATCTTCTAGTAGTGGGGGTAATTCTGTTTTGAGGTTGACAGCACTTTGCTCAAATAATACACCGGCCTCTGGACCAGCTGAGCCCGGCCTTCTTCTGGGCGCTGAACCATGATGGCGGTGCTGACCACCCGGCTGGTTGCGGCAATGTAAAGGAGCATGGGCTCTTTTTTGGTCGGTGCCGCCAGGACAGGCGGCGTAGTCAACATCTTTTTTAACTTGTGAAAGGCTTCATCCGCCTGGTTGTTCCACTCGAAATGAGTGGATTTTCTCATGAGCTGATATAAAGGGAGAGCCTTCTCTCCCAGTCGACTGATGAAGCGGTTGAGCGAAGCCAGGCACCCAGTGAACTTTTGGACATCTCTAAGACGGGTGGGGAATCTCCATCCTCTATATGGCCTTGATCTTTACCGGGTTGCACTCAATGCCACGTTCAGAGACCAGGAAGCCTAGGAGCTGGCCGACTGGTACTCCAAACACGCATTTCTCTAGGTTGAGCTTGATCTGAAATCGGCGCAAGTTGTCAAATGTTTCTTTGAGATCTTCCAGCAGGGTGTCGCGCTTCTCCGTCTTCACCACAATATCGTCTACGTAGATGTGGGAATTTCTACCGAGTTGCTTGAGGAGGCACTTCTGCATGCAACACTGAAAAGTGGCACTGTCGGTGTCAAAACCGGCGGATCTTGGGTAGGGGGTCCCGAACTGTGCGTCTAGGCGGATGGTAACAGGAGACAAGGGACACGATGTTTTACCCAGGTTCGGGCCCTCTTGATGGAGGTAAAACCCTACGTCCTGCTTGATTAATATTGATGATGTGTGTTACAAGAGTAGATCTACCACGAGATCAAGGACGCTAAACCCTAGAAGCTAGCCTATGGTATGATTGTTGTTCGCCCTACGGACTAAAGCCATCCGGTTTATATAGACACCGGAGAGGGCTAGGGTTACACAGAGTCGGTTACAATGGTAGGCGATCTACATATCCGTATCGCCAAGCTTGCCTTCCACGCCAAGGAAAGTCCCATCCGGACACGGGACGAAGTCTTCAATCTTGTATGTTCATAGTCTTGGAGTCCGGCCGATGATGATAGTTCGGCTATCTGGACACCCCCTAGTCCGGAACTCCCTCAGTAGCCCCTGAACCAGGCTTCAATGACGACGAGTCCGGCGCGCATGTTGTCTTTGGCATTGCAAGGCGGGTTCTCCCTCCGAATAATTCATAGAAGATTGTGAACACCAGGATAGTGTCCGGCTCTGCAAAATAATTTCCACATACCACCGTAGAGAGAATAATATTTACACAAGTTCAATCTGCTGACGTATTTCGTGGCATGACGTCACACCACTACCAAGCCTTTACTCGAATCGTTTTTATTGTACCACCTCAGCACGTTTAGTGAAGCGGTTTCCTTGGCACGTCTTGTCGAAGCAGAGATCGTATTCCCCTTATTCCGGGATTCCCATCAATACGGACGTGGGTAACCCAACCGCGCCATTGATTGCGGCACTTGGGGGATAAGCGAGTTTTATCAGGCCGGTGGGGACGCATATTTTCGGCCGCCCATATAAGGGGATTAAGATCCAACCCTTTTACCTGCGCCTTCTTCCTCCTTGGCTTATCCATCTCTGCGAACTCGAGCTCCAGCGCCCAAGTCCGCACATATAACCTCAACCTTCTCCAAATATGTCCGGAGCGGGAGGCAAGTGGATGGCCTCCTCCGTCACGGAGGGGCAGATCCAGAAGCTGCGCAGCGCCGGATACTTGTCCAGCGACATCGCGCACCGGCTCCCCGACGAGGGAGAGCTCATCCCCACCCCCCAGGCCCCATGAGAGGGTAGTATTCCTTCCCCATTTCCTCCGTGGACTGGGCTTCCCACTCCATCCCTTTGTTCGGGGGCTCATGTTCTACTACAGCCTGGATTTCCATGATCTAGCCCCGAATTTCATCCTCAACATCTCGGCGTTTATCGTCGTGTGCGAGGCCTTCCTCTGCATCCAGCCCCACTTCGGCTTGTGGCTCAAGACCTTCAGTGTCAAGCCGAAGGTTGTGAAGGGCAGCCAAGCAGAGTGCGGAGGCGCCATGGTGCGCAAGATGTCCCACGTTACTTGGCTTGAGGGCACTTTCGTGGAAACCATCAAGGGGTGGCAATCGGGGTGGTTCTACATCACCGAGCCGCGTGACCCCGAATGGGCAGCGGCCCCCAAATTCAGATCTGGCATCCCCACATGGCTCACCTCCTGGAAAGAGAGCGGCTATACTTGGGGTGATTCGGAGGAGCCGACCGGACTCCAAGCCTGCGTCCAAAAGCTGGTGGACAAGAAGCTCAAGCTTGTCAACGTGGTCCAGGTCATGCTCATCCGCCAGATTCTCCCGTGCCAACGACGGGGCTTCAACATGTGGGAGTTCGATCCGGCGCAGCACCAGACTTTGAGCGGGCTCTTCTACACTACGTACGAAGATGTCTGGAAGGTGCTGTTCAAGGGCGCCGAGGCTCCCGCATCCGCTACCGAAGATCGCGGATTCAGCTCGCAGCGTCCAGCTGACGAGGTAAGTGATTTTGTCCTTTACGGGACGCTTGTTTTCCATAGTTTGACTCTATGCGGGATCTAAACTCCCTTTACCTTTGACAGGACTGGCTAGCGAAGGCCGAGTGGACTATCTGTCCAGCCCCACTGCAAGAGGACCCAGCGGACGCCCGCCCAACGGGGCTGCTGGCTCCGGCACCCCACGTGGTGCCGGAGAAGAAGGCCAAGAAGAAGGCCACGGGGACTCGGAAGAGTTCCTGTTTTCAGGTGCTATCGGATGACGACTCCGAGGCTGACTCCTCTCACCAAGGTGAGGAGGAGAAGATGAGAGCCTCTCCCCCAGTGGGGGGAGAGAAGAAAAGGAAGGCCTCCCCAATGAGGGAGGCCGAAGGGTCCAAGAAGGGAAAAACTCTTCCTCCGGACTGTTCTGCCAACGCCAGTGACGACGACGAGGACTGGCCTCCAAGGGCCAAGCCCCTGGCGACATCATGAGTATCTGGACTCCCGAATAACTCCATGGTTTTTCTATTTTGCCACACAGTGTCTTTCTAATGCCGCATACAACCCTGCAGTCCGCCCAAGAACGATCTTCCTGCTTCGTCGAGCGGGTCCTTAGGTGCGTCGGATATGGATTCTATTCCGACCGCCTCCACCCCCCGTGACGTGGACGATGCCGAGGTGGGGTCCTGGGAAGGGACTCACCAGGGGGAGGAGGCCCCGGAGGTGTCGCAAGACAACCTCCCGGACTTTGCACCGGACTCGGCCCCGGAACCCATAGTGGCTCCGGAGTCCGGCGGGCGACCCCTTCGTAAGAAGGGCAAGACCGTGACGCCGGTAGCCTCTGTCCAACTGGAGGCGCCGGATAACTTGCTGGAGGCGCTCAATGGCGCCTCCATTGAAGAGGAACACCGCACTGTTATGAGTGCGGTGATTCAGAAGGTGCAGCTCGCCAAGAGCGGGCTGACCGAAGCCTGCAGCAGCCTTCTAACAGGCTTTGAGGTAAGAATTTTGAGATATGTAAAATAGTACCGCATAGATAGTAGCCCTTGATGCTCGATTCGGTGTTCGGAAAGAAAAGCCGGACTGAGGATCTTAAGAAGATATACGCAGGAGTCATAAAAAATATGTCAATATGGGATTGCAGGCTGCGCTGCTGACCTCTGCCGCACTGACTGCGGAGGTCAATACTTTGAAGGAAAGCCTCGAGCGGTCCGAGAACGAGCTCGGCCGTGCCAAGAAGTAGCTCGAGGACAAGGAAGGTGAGTAACACCTTATTAAAATTGTACCTTACAGAAAAGGATTTTGGTTGCAAAAAGAATGACAAGGATAACGTGGGTATAGCAGGGGCCACTAATGAGGTGGCGACCCTGAAAGAGGCGGTGGCCGTGGCCGAACATGATGCGACCGCGGAGCGCACCGAGCGAGAGAAGCAGGAGGTGCGGGTGGCGGAGGTACAGCAAGAGCTCCAGGATCTCGTGAAAAAACATGAGAGCCTGGAGCGTGACTCGAAGACTCGAGAGTCTGAGCTTGCAACGGCTCTTGAGAGTGCCAAAACCGCTAAGGCCGAAGCCTACAAGGCCCTCCAGGAAATCGAGGCGTTGAAGAAAATAACAGCGGGTAAGGCATTTTTAATGCAAAGTAAGCATGTGAGTGTTAATTACCTGTTGCTTACCCGAATTCGGAGCTCTCCAGGAGCGTTCGCAGATCTTCCTTGCAGCGTGTTCGATGCTGCCGCGTTCTACCAGGCCGAGGAGGGGAGCTCGACGGAGAAGGTGTTCTGGTCTCAGTATGCTGAGGCCGGACATCCGGTGCCCCTTAGCGACCAGCTGAAGCAGCTGGTCGAGCTCCACAAGGCGGCCGAGCAGGCCATGAAGGGCCTCATAGTTCGGCTGTGGCCTAAGGAGGCCATGCCTGGGAGCTACTTCGGCCTGGTGCGGCGGCTGGTGGATGCGTGCCCGTGGGTTGAAGTCATCAAGCACTCCGCCTGTATTGAAGGTGCCCGTCGGGCCCTTGCCCGCGCAAAGGTGCACTGGGGCAAGATGGATGCCCAGAAGCTCGTGACGGACCCGCCACCGGAGGGCAAGGAGCATCGCACGCTCGAGATGTATTATAAGAGTGTGCTGAAGGGTGCCCGCACTATTGCGGGCGAGTGCTCCAAAGATGTAATATTTGAGTAGACTCGCATTTTGTTATCCTGTGCGCTGAAAACTTAGTTCATATGCGCTGAGCAATGCTTTTTAATTTAAAATATTACCTTCTGTGCGGCTGTTTATCAAATCTGAGAGATGGCAAGTCGTTGGCTTCAGCCCCCATGCCACGAGTGCTGGGGTGTTCGGGATAAATTTGAGCACTCTTGTTCCCATATTTGGGTCCATCTAGGGAGGCGCTCAACACAACGAACAAGGCAACCAGACTTATAATGCTTGAACACTCTCACTTAGCCATAGAATTCTATAATTTTAAATTTCGGCGAAGCCCCTAGTCTTCGGAAGGCCGAATTTGGGGCGCTATCCACGCCTGGGCCGGACAAAGTCGGCTCCTCGCTCTAAGCGGCATAAGTCTTTAAGGACTCACAAAAAACCTCTCGAACAGCGACCAGCTCTCGCCTCATCATGACGGTCAGTTTTAGCTTTCTCCACTGAGGCGTTAACCCAGCTCAACTAGGACGCAATCGCAGTGGTTCTCCCAGTGCTACCTTAGCCGATACAACGGAACGTAAGGTACCAAAACATGGGAGCCGGGCAAACCCAACTATTGACCCAAGACATGATTCAGAGCCGATGCATATAATGCTATAAGTTCGGGGTGCCGCACTTGTGAAAGTGTTCGGACTTATCACACCATGATGCGGGAAACATAAGCCCCTGGTGTATTTAGCCGTACCAAAACGTACGGATGCGTAATGTTACAAATGAACATATGTATAGAAGAGAAATGCAATTGGAAGCAAAAAGGTGCTGCATTACTTATTCAAGAAAAACTGCTGTAAGTGCAGAACGATACAAATGGTGTGATAAGCAAGGGATGGGACTGTTTAAACATGTCCCCCTCCAGGGGTAGGCTACGGAATGGTGCATAAAATGGATTAAATGCTCATAATGGAGACCACCTGGATATTCGTTGTAGCCCTTATCCTTCCCTGTCTGTTGCATCATGAGTTCGGCAGGTCTGCTGCCGGACAGGGCCTCTGACGAACGGAGTCCTGTGAGTAAAAAAAAGAAAAAGAAAAAAAAGAATGACACACTTGAGAGCCCCTGGTGTGGTTGAGCTGCAGTCTGGGCCTATCGTGGTCGCGCCCCTCTCCCCATGCCCATGGTATCTTCAGAGTGTAATGGTGTACGCGAAGGATCTGTCTTGACGTTTTACAGGGGCTAGGGTTGGGGCCGCACTGCTACGCGTGCTCGGAACGTGCCATGTGGTCTTGTTGTATATTACTCCGGGCGCGTTTAGCTGTGTCCGGCCGCTTAACGGCCGGACTCGAGAATTGCCTTAAGAGGTTGCATTGTGCTTCTGCCGTGAGAGCTGCTATATGTTCCTCCGTGCGGAGAGAACGTTCAGTGTTTCCATTGACCGTGATGACTCCTTGAGGGCCTGGCATCTTGAGCTTAAGGTATGCGTAGTGCGGCACCGCGTTGAACTTTGCAAACGCGGTACGTCCAAGCAGGGCATGATAGCCGCTGCGGAACGGAACTATGTCGAAGATTAACTCCTCGCTTCGGAAGTTATCCGGGGATCCAAAGACCACATCCAGCGTGACTGAGCCTGTACAATTGGCTTCTACACCTGGTATGACGCCTTTAAAGGTCGTCTTGGTAGGTTTAATCCTTGAGGGGTCTATGCCCATTTTGCGCACTGTATCCTGATAAAGCAGGTTCAGGCTGCTGCTGCCGTCCATCAGGACTCTGGTGAGGTGAAATCCATCGACGATTGGGTCTAAGACCAATGCAGCGAATCCGCCGTGGCGGATGCTGGTGGGGTGGTCCCTTCGGTCAAAAGTGATCGGGAAGGCGGGCCATGGATTGAACTTCGGGGCAACTGGCTCCATCGCGTATACATCCCTGAGTGCATGCTTCCGCTCCCTTTTGGGTATGTGCGTTGCGTATATCATGTTCACCGTCCGCTCCTGTGGGGGGAAACCCTTCTGTCCTCTATTGTTCGACGGTCGGGTCTCTTCCTTGTCATCGCTATGCATCCCTTTGTCATTGTTTTCAGCAATTAACTTGCCTGCCTGCTTGAATACCCAACAGTCCCTGTCGGTGTGGTTGGCTGGCTTTTCGGGGGTGCCGTGTATCTGGCACAAGCGGTCGAGTATTCGGTCCAAATTGGACGGACCCGGAGTAGTTCTTTTGAATGGCTTTTTCCGCTGACCGGGTTTAGAGCCTCTGAATCCGGCATTGACTGTCGTATCCTCACTATTGTCGCCGTTAATGCGGCGTTTGTTTTTGTTACGACGCGACCTGCCATTACGGTCCTTGATATCCAGACTGCCAGAATTTTTGCTGAGGTTGTTGCTATGTGCTAGCCAGCTGTCCTCACCCGCGCAGAAGCGGGTCATGAGTGATGTGAGGGCTGCCATGGATTTCGGCTTTTCCTGTCCTAGGTGCCGGGCAAGCCATTTGTCGCGGATATTATGCTTGAAGGCTGCAAGAGCCTCCGCATCCGGACAGTCGACGATTTGGTTTTTCTTGGTTAAGAACCGTGTCCAAAATTGTCTGGCCGATTCGTCTGGCTACTGAATTATGTGGCTTAGGTTATCAGCGTCTGGTGGTCGCACATACGTGCCTTGGAAGTTATCGAGGAATGCGGCTTCCAGGTCTTCCCAACTCCCAATTGACTCTGCTGGCAAGCTGTTAAGCCAATGCCAGGCTGGTCCTTTAAGCTTGAGGGGGAGATATTTGATGGCGTGAAGATCGTCACCATGGGCCATGTGGATGTGAAGGAGATAGTCTTCGATCCAAACTGCGGGGTATGTTGTGCCATCGTAAGATTCAATATTCACGGGTTTAAACCCTTTGGGGATTTGATGATCCATTACTTCGTCTGTGAAGCATAGTGGGTGTGCGGCACCTCTGTACTGGGCGATATCACGACCGAGCTCGAAAGAGCTTTGTCTATTTTGTTCGGCCCGGCCGGACTTACTGTGTCCGGCGCGACCGTTGTCGTCACGTATCATGGGGCGCCCACGCGATCCATAGATCGATCTTGATTGTCTTTCCCTATCCTCCAATATATCTCGCAAGTCCGGAGCATTCCCCTGTGGCCTTGTGCTTTTCGAGCGATGCCGGGGTACGGGTCTAGTGAAGGGCCTAGAAGCCTCTCTGTCGCGACCACAGGGCGGTCGGTCAGCCGTATTGTCTCCTGGTGATGCGGGTTCATACGCCTCCTCATCTAATCGGGGGAGCATCTTGCGTTTAGGGTAGCTTTTGGAGGGGCGTTCGAGCTCATGCTCTTCGGCCGCGAGGACTTCAGTCCATCTGTCGGCTAGCAGATCTTGATCAGCTCTAAGCTGTTGCTGCTTTTTCTTGAGGCTATTCGCCGTGGCCATAAGCCTGCGTTTAAAACACTCTTGTTCGACGGGATCCTCAGGCATGACGAATTCATCATCGTCGAGGCTTGCCTCGTCTCCGGAGGGAGGCATGTAATCCTCTACCTCTTCTTCTGCCGCTCTCTCATGAGGGCTGGCGTCTCCGTCCTCCAGCGCTGGATCTTGCTGGAGTGGGTTGTCTTCGGCACTGTCCGGTGTATTATTATCTCCCGTGCCGGAATCTTCGTTCTTGCTGTGGCGGGATTTAGAGCGGCGCCGCTGACGCCGGTGCTTGGGCTGTTTCTTGGAGGGGTCATCCTCCGCTGTTTCTTCGCCATTCCCATCCTTTGGGATATCCACCATGTATATGTCGTCTGATGAGGTGGCTTCCCAGTGCCCGGTGGGCGCTGGTTCTTGGTCGTCTCCGGCATCGTCGTCCATACCGTCGATGTCCTCGGAGTCGTAGTCTAGCATGTCAGTTAGATCGTCGACAGTGGCTACCAAGTGGGTGGTGGGTGGGCTTTGAATTTCTTCGTCGTCCACATCCCAACCGTCCTGACCGCAATCCGGCCAGGGCTCTCCTCATAACGAGAGATACTTTAGCGAACTCAAGATGTCGCCGAAAGGTGAGTGTTGAAAGATGTCCGCTGCGGTGAACTCCATGATCAGCGCCCAATCAGATCCGATCGGAGGGGGCGCGGGAGGTTCAGAGTCCGGCAAGGAGTCCGGCACCTCGGAGTCACGAGCTTCATGAGGGACAAGGTTAGTGTTCGGCTCTATCACCGTAAAGGTTGCAGCCCCCGAGGCGGTGTCTAGCCATCCGTCCTCGACCTGCGCAGCCGGCTCCGAATTGAAGATCGGAGCGGGTTCGAGTGCGGCCTCCATGGTACTGTCCGGCTGCAGAGCTAAATCATGCTCGCCGTGACAGTGCGGCACGCTTGGCTGTGGCTCGAATCCATCGAGGATCAAGTCCCCGCGGATGTCAGCCGTGAAGTTCAAACTTCCAAATCTGACCTAGCGGCCAGGGGCGTAGCTTTCGATCTGCTCCAGTTGGCCAAGCGAGTTGGCCCGCAGTGCGAAGCCGCCGAATACGAAGATCTGTCCAGGGAGGAAGGTCTCACCCTGGACTGCGTCGCTGATGATGATCGAAGAAGCCATCGAGCCTATCGGTGACGACACAGAGGAACTCTCAATGAAAGCACCAATGTCAGTGTCAAAACCGGCGGATCTCGGGTAGGGTGTCCCGAACTATGTGTCTAGGCGGATGGTAACAGGAGACAAGGGACACGATGTTTTACCCAGGTTCGGGCCCTCTTGATGGAGGTAAAACCCTACGTCCTGCTTGATTAATATTGATGATGTGTGTTACAAGAGTATATCTACCACGAGATCAAGGAGGCTAAACCCTAGAAGCTAGCCTATGGTATGATTGTTGTTCGTCCTACGGACTAAAACCATCCGGTTTATATAGACGCCGGAGAGGGCTAGGGTTACACAGAGTCGATTACAATGGTAGGAGATCTACATATCCGTATCGCCAAGCTTGCCTTCCACGCCAAGGAAAGTCCCATCCAGACACGGGACGAAGTCTTCAATCTTGTATCTTCATAGTCTTGGAGTTCGGCCGATGATGATAGTTCGGCTATCCGGACACCCCCTAGTCCGGAACTCCCTCAGGCACTGACATTTCTCAAGCCGAATGTCATAGTCAGGTGACAGAAAGCTCCAAATGGTGTGATGAAGGCGGTCTTCAGGCGGTCGGCTGGATCCAACTTGATCTGATGGTAGTCTGAGTAGGCATCCAAGAAAGTCAACAGCTCGCATCCGGCTGTGGAGTCTATCACTTGGTCAATCCGGGGCAAAGCAAACATATCATTGGGGCAAGCTTTGTTGAGGCTGGTATAGTCTATACACATGCACCACTTTTTGTTCTTCTTTAACACTAGGACCGGATTGGCAAGCCATTCTGAAAAGAATACTTCCATAATGAAGCCGGCTGCCAGAAGCCGGGCTATCTCTTCACCAACAATTCTTCTCTTCTCCTCCGACAGTCGGCGGAGGGGCTGCTTGACAGGTTTTGCATCTGCTCGGACATGTAGATTGTGCTCGGCGAAATCCGTCGAGACACCCGGCATGTACTTGGGGGACCATGCAAAAATATCCCGATTCTCACGTAGGAAATTGATGAGCTCCCTTTCCTATTTGCTATCTAGGTTTGCACCCAGAACAACAAATCTCTCCGGGTGCTTTTGGTCCAGAGGTATCTTCTTTGTTTCCTTGGCTGGCTAGAAGGAGTCCTGAGCTTCCGACTACTTGGGGTCTGGTGACAGGTCCGGCTGCTTGCCGGCCATGGACACAACCCGGTCAAGGATCTTCTTCTCAGCAGCAATCACGAGGGACTCGGCCAGTCGGCTGCTGGTTGCAGCACAGACAGAGGATTTCTTGTAGTCTTCGACTATGGTGATGATGCCCTTGGAGCTCGGCATCTTCATCTTGAGGTAAGCATAGTGGGGCACAACCATGAACTTGGCCAAGGCAGGTCGGCCATGTAAAGCATGGTAAGGGCTCTCTAAGTCCACCACTTCAAACCAGACTGCTTCTCGGCGGAAGTGATCTTTGTCTCCGAAGAGGACATCTATCTTGATCTTGCCGATTGGTGAGCAGGACAGGCCGGGTACAATGTCGTGGAACACTGTCCGACTGGGCAAGAGTTGCTTCGTCTTGATGTTCAGCTTCTCCATGGTGTCATGGTACAGGATGTTGATGTTGCTTCCTCCATCAATCATAACTCGGGAGAAGCGGGCGGCCCGCCTTTCTGTTGCAAAGGTGGCATCCAACACCAACGCATAAGAGCCTGGAGACGGCATCACCTCTAGGTGATCAGCCCGGCTCCAGCTGATAGGATTTTTAGACCAATGCATAAATTCTGGGTCCTTGGAGGCAACTGCATTGACTTCTTGGTGTTGTCGGCGCCAGCTGCGCCTGTCCTCAGCTTGGCTTGTGAAGAAGACGTAGGCTGCATGCTCGTCAGGGAACTTGTCTTGAATGGCTTTGACTGCTGGGCAAGCGGCCGGCTGTTGAGGAGCCGGAGGCGGCTGGCCAGCAGGCGGAGGGGGCAGTAGTCCTTTGCCCTTGGAGATCCGTGTGAGCCAATGACATATCTGAGTTATGTGGTTGGATGGCTTTCCGCCACTGTGGAACTTGCAGGGGGCATCAAGGGTTTGCTCGTAGGAGAAAGCTGGCTGCCAAGCCGGCCTGCCGCCCTTCGGACGTTTGGGCGCGGGCTGCCCTTCAGGCTATTAATCTTCGACTGTGGACACCTGCCGACTGGTGGAAGGTGGCATTGGAGCCTTGCGCTTGTTGTCGTTCTGGTGTGGGCGTCGTTGGAGTCGCCAGCCGGCGTCCTTGGAGCCGGAGGAAGCACCTTTCCAGAGGCGTCCACTCGGAGCTCGTTCTTCATCAAGGAGTCGGCCGTGGCATACTTGTCTGCTATGATCAGCAGTTCGTCAAGTGTAGCCGGCTTGTCGCAGAGAAGTCGGTGCTTCAGGAGGGCGCCCTCTCGACACCCGGCGGTGAAGTACTCTATTGCTTGCACCTCATGCACGCCCTCGCAGGAGTTACGGAGCTCGGCCCAACACGTGAGGTAGTCGCGGGTGGATTCGCTTGGGCCTTGGACACACAAGAAGAGCTGGCGAGGCTTGGGAGGCTGCTTGTATGTGCTGGTGAAGTTGCGGATGAAGACCTCTGTGAAGTCTAGCCAGCTGTTGACGCTGTAGGGCTTGAGGCTGTTCAGCCAGGTGCATGCCGTGCCTTTAAGCATGAGGGGGACGTACTTCACGGCTACGCGCCTGTTGCTGTTTGCTATGCTCACTGCGGTGGAGTAGTCGATCAACCAGTCTTCCGGCTTCACCGAGCCGTTGTATTTTGGCGTGTCTCTTGGGAGCGAGAACCCTTTGGGGAAGGGCTCGTCATGGATGCGGGGGCCGAAACAAGGCAGGCCGACATTGTCTTCTTCCTCCAGTGCCAAGGATCGTGCCAAGCGGTCGATCCGATGGCGGGCATCATTCTCGCTGATTGCTTCGCGGCGACCAAGGCGGTCGCCGAGTGTTGTGCGTGACAGGCGGCAGGGTGTGATATCTCTCCCCGCGAGGCGGAGGAGGAGGCGGGTTGCCTCGTCGTTCCAAAGCACGGGGGCAGCCTTCTGCGTCACGCTTGATGGAGAGGCGAGTCCGGCTGTGACTAGCAGCCGGCTCCTTGTTTCTCCGCTCATGGGCGCTGCCTGCTGACGGCATCCGGGATGTCGCGCCATGGTCCCGGCGAGGAGGTGAATCGTTATTTTGCTGGTCAGGTGCTCCAGTGCGGCAGCTGGCCTCATGCTGCTCGGTGGCCGTGTCGAGGAGCCGCTGGATGCGCTCCGTCATGTGGTGACGCTCATCGCCGTCGAGCTTGTCTAGCTCGTCTGCTGCCGCCTGGGCAGCTCGAATTTTCTCCACAGGCATGGCATAAACGGGGCAGTCTGCCCCAAACACGCTGGCGATGGTCGCACCACGCTGCCGGATTGTGCCGATGCGTCTAGGCCCACTAGGAGCCGGTGTGCCGCCGACGGCACGGTCCATCTCACGCTGGTAGGCCTCCGAAAGGCGTCTCATACTGGCCATCCTGTTGGCGCTTTCGATGAGAAGGACACGGTGTGCCTCCAGCGTATCGGCGTTGGCATCGGCCGGGATGGGGGCAGACAAGTCGTGCAGCACCGTCTGCAGGGCGTCGTGGGAGTTCTCGCCGGAGTCGGCACCGTGACTGATGACCAGCACCTCAGTGACGGTGCTGCTGCTGCTGTTGGCTCGAGGAAGAGGGTCATCGATGACCACCACGTTGGTGGGGAAGGCATCAAGCGATGCCGTGTCGGAGTCAACAAGCATCAGGTCGCTGGAGCCAACTGACTCCAAGTCCCCAGCAGGCTCGCTGGTGACGTGGAGCTGGTCGAGGAGGCTGACCAGGCAGTTTTCGGGGCAGTCTGTGCATGCGTTAGACGCAGGCTCGTCGGAGAAGCAGACCTCATCGAGAAGATCGGCAAGGCAGCTCGCTGCACAGGCGTCGTCG
This sequence comes from Triticum aestivum, assembly GCF_018294505.1. Taxonomy (NCBI): domain Eukaryota; kingdom Viridiplantae; phylum Streptophyta; class Magnoliopsida; order Poales; family Poaceae; genus Triticum; species Triticum aestivum. The sequence continues at coordinate 57,036,154 of NC_057795.1, forward strand.
ATGCCATGCAGCACATCGGGGCAAGAGCCATCGGGCCTGCCGGGCTGGCTACGCTCGCTGGGGAGGAAGAGGGTTCCTGTCCAGAGGAGGTCTTTAGACGATGGTGCACCTGGCCCCACGGTGGGCGCCAAATGTCGGGTGGTAGGTGTGACATATGCCAACGGGTGGCTTATCATTGTGGGAGCCAGTAAGACATCACCGGTGCCTGGAAACAGGATAAGGCGAAGACATGCACGCCGGCAAATCTTACCCAGGTTTGGCGCTCTTCGTGGAGATAACACCCCTAATCCTGCTCTGCGGGGTCTCCCCATAATCACTAGATCGAGACAAGTAGCTACAAGAGGCTCCTTGAGCTGTTCGGCTAGAGGAAGAAGAAGGGCAAGGCTAGCTCTCCTCTTCTCTCTATGTGGTGTCTAAAACTCTAAGAGATCAACCCTTTGCATGGGTGCCCTGGGGAGTTTATATAGGCCTACCCCCCAGGGGTACAATGGTAATCCGGCTAGATGCGGGTCCAGGCCGTCAGTGTCTGTAGTCGCCGGCTTCTCGGCCGGTCGTTGGGGCCCGCCGACTGGTGGGTCCCACCGGCTGCCGGCTTCTAGGCCGACAGGAAGTGCCGCCGCCTGGCGGGATTTCACTGTAGCCTTACCCCGTCTTATCCGCTTAATGGCGCACAAACTTCCAGGGCGGGAGTGAGCCGGCTGTTAGGAGCCGGCTCCCCCCTAAGCCGACTGGTGGAGCTTGGCCGCCTTCCTATATCTCTATAGCCGGAGGGGCCCGCCGCTTGCGGGCCATACTGGCGGCCTATCATGGGTGATGTCATGGACATGGCAACAGTGCCGCACTGGACGGGAGTGGCTGCCCCGTACGACTCACTGTGGCCACGCTTGCTCCGAGATTCGGGGGTGGCAGGCTTCACTGTAGCCACACCCCGTCTTATCGCCGTTATGTGGGCGCAAACTTAGAGGGTGTGAGCCGGGCCGTTGTGGAGACCGGTTTTCTGGGTATTAATTTCCCAGAAAATGGCCTTTGTGCTCACCAGCCCCAGGATTACTGTTAGCTGATGAGGCACCAACTTGTTACAGAACTCCAAGCAAAAATACAAAATATGTAGCACAAGACCATTATGGACTGTGAGTACAACAAAAGGTTTCTAGTGGTTGACGGCGGAAGCGGTTTATGGGACTCCATTTCCCACAGGAACAGCTGACCAGGTTAACTCCTATCTTCGCGAGTCTGCTATCACTGCTGCTTAGGTTCCGGGGCTGTCATAGCGGTCGCTCCTCTCCGCGCAAGAAATCTGGCCAAGACAATAGCCAGGGACAATCCAGTGAGTACTTTGAATATACTCGCAAACATTATGAATATAGGTATAATATAACAACGATGTTCTGAAATATTTTATTTTCACGACATCAGTCACAAAAGATAATAAAAACTCTGATGCATGCAAGCAGGTTATTTATGAATATGCAATAACATATTAATAATAAAATGCACCGATCGGGTGTCTGAAGCGACACCTCGAAAGGTTAGTAAACAAAGAGAAATGCCTCAGTCGGGCGTCTGAGCGACACCACATAAAGGGCTTATAAAATAAATAACAAGCATGCCACAGTCAGGCGTCTCAGCGACACCTCATAAAGGGCTTATAAGGTAAATAAATGACAAGCATGCCACAGTCGGGCATCTCAGCGACACCACATAAAGGGCTTATAATGTAAATAAATGTCAAGCATAGCACAATCGGGCGTCTCAGCGACACCACATAAAGGGCTTATAAAGTAAATAAGTAACAAGCATGCCACAGTCGGGCGTCCCAGCGACACCACATAAATGGCTTATAAAATAAATAAGTAACAAGCATGCCACAGTCGGGCGTCTCAGCGACACCACGTAAAGGGCTTATGAATAATCACAGTGAATATCCAAGAGGTAGAACCATCCCAAGGATATTCGATAATGCTAATAACATAACGGATTAGTCCACAACAAAACAATAATCATAATCATCACAAGTCTCAAGTCGTGATCCCAGTTCTGGTTTAATAGTTTCTCCTCCAAAAACCAACACTAAGACCGACACTTGACCCATCCCAGACTGTAATCCTTAACCATGGACATGACTATTCGAATAGGTTTAATCTCTGCAGAGGGTGTACTCTTTACCCACAAGTAACGGATTCCTTTAGTCCATCGGGACTAATTCCGTCTACGGCCTTTTAGTTGAAAACACACCTAACTTGCACACAACAGCTTAACTTACCGGTGTCTGGAATCACCCACGACACTTGTCAAGCAAAACTCTAAGTGGGGAGGCTACAACCTCGCGTAGCATGGGATCAAATTTATATCGCGCGCTCTAAGGGATGGACTCCCCTCTCGGTCTCAACCGGAAACACCCATGCCCCCGGACCAGGTGGCCTGCCTACCAGCTACAACCGGTATCTTCCACCATGGCCTCTCAGTACGGTGTGTGCTAGAAAGGGGTTGACGACTTACTGAACCATACTCTGCATGTTGTAGAGACAAGTGGTAGTACAAAACAAGTGTGGGGGTTACTGGAACAAGACTCGATCTATTGTCGACTCAGGAGGTTTTAAGTATTCCCTGCATGATTAGCATAACGAATATATTTCATCCAACAGACAGAATCACCACTCATCATACCCCTCATGCCATGTCGGACACACTCGTCTCGACGAGAAACTAGGGACAAGCTCGGGTCTACCCAAGACAGAGACTTTCCCGTTTTCCTTCTGGTAGGCACGAAAGGCATACGAGGATGATCACTATCACATGCATGTCCATTTCCAATAGCAAGGAAATTTCAAATAAGCATTCATGCAAACGATCACATCACCACATAAAATAACGAGTTCCACGTATTGAGGTGGTGTCATAATCGTGTCAAATAATGCATGCCAAATATTATGCCAGGGTTCAGAATGCTTGCCTTCAATATGTGGAAAGGCAGGGTGCACTCCAAAACTTTTGAAAGTTTGCTTCTCTCTCTCCAAAGTCCTATTTTAAATAAAATTTGAATCAACACACAAATTCAAAACAGCACAAAAATTTGTTTGAAATATTTTGAAATAAATCTTAAAATAAACTAGATTAAATTTGAGAGAGGTAGGAAAAAGAATCAATTCATTTTGAGTTATCATTAAAAAGTTATAGGCAGTCAAAGCTGTGGTCAAAATCTTAAAAAAACCAGAAAAAAGAAAAACGTTTCGAAGTGTACACGTCGAATACGTACTTGCCCTTTACGCCTTCACTTAACCCACGTGGATCGGGCGGTGTGTCACTAACAGTGGGCCCCGGGGACCAACTGGTCAGGTTTGACTAGTCGACCTCCCTCCTCTTCCTCTGCCCCGAGCGGAGGCGGGACTCCGGCGATGCTCGCTAGCGAACGGCGGCACCGTTCGGGAAATGGAGGCCATCCGCGGGCTCAAGGGATCGAGGCGGTCCCTCCGGTAGTCGTTTTGGCCTCTGGGGTGGACGGAGCTGCCGACGGCGAGCTTCGCAGCGGACGGTGGCCGTCGGGCAAAGTGGTTTTTCTCCCGCAGCGAGTCCCGATCAAAATCGAGCAGGGGGATGGATTCACTAGGGGGAGAGGAAGCTCCTGGTGAAGAGAGTGGAGAGGGGGAGGCTCTGGTGGCGCCGGAATGGCCGGGACAGTGGCGGCGGCTGCTGTTGCTGGAGGTTGGGAAGAAGACCTCCCCGGGTCGATTTGGCTGCCACGGGAGAACTAGGGGAGCATTCTGAGGCTGCCTGTGGAACTCGGGGGCCTTTTATATAGCTCAACGAGGTCGGTTTGCGCCGGCCGTGGATAAGTTCACCGGCGAACCGCCTCCCTATAGCAGCAGGGCGTCGTGGCGGCGACGAGAGCTAGAGGACACGCGAGAGGGTGAGGCTGAGCTATTCCAGGGGCAGGTGGCAAGTGGGAGAGGCTTGGGCGGCACCGACCGTGGCAGGGACGTGGCAAAACCAGGGGCGCGACGTGGCGGCTCGGGCGCGGCACGTGCAAAACGCGCGCTCTGGGCGCGCCAGAGCACGCACGGGACGTGCTCGACAAAATGCCAGGGCAAGCTAGAGGTCTCGGATGAGGTTGGGGTTTAACAGACCTAGGCCAAAGTCATCTAGAGGCTTAGTGGACACGTTAGTTTTCCCAGAGGTGCAAGGCCTCAGTGCAAGACAAATATCATGTCAAAATAGATCATGCCCATAAGGTGTTTGACAGAATGCCACATGCACCTAGGCATTTCTTGGAGTGGCCAAATCTTCCAGAGTGGGGTCTCTTTAGGTGAAAGAGAGAGTGGTGAGGTTAGTTTGCCAAAAGAAGAAACTTGCTAGTGCAAGTTTTGCAAATCTTCAGTTCTGGACAAAAGGTAAATGGCATCAATGCATGGACAAAAAATCTCCCAATGGGTTCATGCTCTTGGACTTAAGGGTTTGGTAAGGTGTACTACAAGTAGGAAAAGGAATCACAGCAAAAGGAGCAAGTTAAAATATAGTTGTAGTACAAATCCTCAAGTTGGACCAAAATGGAAATGAGGATGATTCACTCAAAATTTTCAAAGAACATAGCTGGGTTTTTGCATAAAGCTGAATAATATGCTCCTACTGACATCCCAAAATTTTGGTAGAAGTTTTAAAGAGATCTTTAAATAGGTTGTAGTGCAAAACTGTCCACTGGACCAGATTTGAGAACTTGGTGTAGAACTCAAAATATCCAAGGAATGGAATATATTTTAGCATAAAAGTGTTTTAAAAGCATCACATGACATCTCCAAATTTTGGTGGAATTTTTGAATGAATTTATCAAAGGGTTGCAGTGCAAAAGAGGCCCTGAAGCTTAAAATAAAACATTTTTACAGAAATAAGGCATCAGGGAAAAATAATTATGCAAATAATCCCACTGATAAAAGAATTGTTTTACTTGAGAGGGCAAATGAGTCCAAAAAAATTGGGAAGTTTTTTTTTCTTCACTTGAGGTAAACTCCATAAAAATAAAGGGAAGGAAGGTTCTGAAATTAAAAGAAAAATACAGAAAATAAAAGTTTTAGTTTCCAGGCAAAATTTTAATTAATAAAACAAGGTTAACATTTTTGGGGTGTCACAACACTACCCCCCTTAAGAAAAAATCTCGTCCTCGAGATTTGTTAAGAGTTGTTTTAAAAAAACAAATACTCCACGGTTACGAGTTTTTGCAAGCAGTGTATGTGTTCGAGCGGTTGTGAGTCTGCTGCCGTGGTGCTGTGTGAAATAAAATAATCCACGCCGTGAGAAGATATACGATGCAGCAACTCAGGGAAAGGAAATCTCACTCCAGGATTTTTCACGAGTGAAACAGTAATATATGAGAGTCAAACCGCAACAGAACTACTAACATTAATAGAAACTAAATAATTTACTCGCTGCGCAAACTCGGGGTACCATGCATAAGTTACAACACATAAGTAAAAGTTGCAAGAATAAACATAGCAGCGATGTCTATAATGCAAATGGTAACTGGACGGGGTCCCGAGAAAACGTCTCTGGTACGGGGACGCACTCCTCTTCTATCGGGGAAAGCGGATTGATCAGCCGATGAATGTGTCTCTCCTAGTCAGGCCTTAGTGGTCTGCCGATGGTGATATGAGGATTTAAATCCACGAGACTCTGGAGATATCCCATTACTCGCTGGGTCAAACGTTCTTGAGCGATGACGTACTGGACCAGGTTGGCCAGTTCTGGGTCTCTCTCAATCCGTCCACCGGGAAAAGATGTTACTTCTCCGGGTGCTGCACGGCTCGGAAAGTAATAATACCCTCGTTCACTGGCATAGGGTACCGCGAATCGAAGGCGAGCGAGTGCTTCGTAAGCAGCAGCTTCTATGGCCATATGTGTGGTCGGCATAGATTTCCCCACGAAGGAAACTTCCGTTGGGTCTTGGTTGGAGTCTACGGGAGGGATGTGTACTGCTGCCCAATATTTCGAGGTGGAAGGGGTGATTCTCGATTTGAACAGCCCGTACTGGGGTGGCCGGGTAGAACCCATGGTACTGCAGGTAAAGTCCCACAATATTTTGACAAAACTACCCGGGGTTGCATCTGGGGTTCTCAGATAAATACTAGGGCTCGGCATGGCAGGAAATGGTGCACAAGGTGAGGGGTGCTTGGCAAGGTCACGAGGTGGCCTTTTTATAACACTGGAGCTGGGTCATTTTACCATGGTGAAAGGTAATAAATTTGCTAGATCAACTCCAAGGGTCGGGGTCAAAACCACAGATACACATATCTCACAAAAGGGACGTGTTACTGTGGGTGTCGTCGGGGTTGGTTTTGATTGCTGTGCCCGGAAAAATATGCAACTGCATGCTGACATAATTATGCAAGGTTACTATTTAAAAAAGAGGCACAACAACAGGCTGCGTTTATTCGCAAGGTCACATGATTATAAGGCGTGGATACACTGAGACTCGGCACTACTTGGTGATTAGTCTACACCGTTTATATCCAAGCGGGCTTGCCTTGTGGACGTCGAGGCTTCTCCACGGGTCTCACCGTCGAGATTAGCTGGAGGTGGTTGAGGGACTGCAGGGTCGGGGTAGCGATGATGACCATCGCGGGGATTGTTGGCCACAATCCCGTTGGAGTGTGCTCCCAAAAGGTGACGAAGCACTTATGGGGTCATCAAAGCGCCTTGGTTGATGGCTGGGGCTGATCTGAAGGTCTCGATTGGTTGTCCGAACAGCACGGCTGGGCTGTCAGCGTCGGGCTCGTCTTCTCCTCTAGCCGGGGCTCGACGAACCAGTTCTCCACGAGCTGCGATCAGATCAATGGTGATTTGATCGAATAGTGCCTCTAGTGCACCTACATAGCGTACTAGGTGCAACAATGCAGGATCCGTCTCGTGATCTCTGTTGGCAACTTGGGGTGGTCTACCATACCCTTCACGCCTGGGGTAGTAGTAGAACGAGCGACAGTTAACTCTGGGTGACAACTGCCGGAGTTGAACTATAGCCTCTCGAGCAGCTAGCTGGATGGCTTGTGGTTCGAAGGAAGTTGTCCTTCCGGTGAACCTGTAGGGGCGTTCTGGAGATAGACCCGTACCGTAGATGTGCATAGTGGCCCAGAATTGACGACTCTCACCGCTCATGGACCCTCGGTACACAACATATTCTGGGGCTCTTCTAACGCATATGCACGACGGGTGAGGTTTGCGAGTATGGTCACAAAACCTCCAAGGTTGGTTGCTGTGGTCTCGTTGTGCACGACGGGGCCAGGCATTATGGCTCAGTTTGAGGTAGAGGCTGTGCTGTGCTGGGTTGAGGCTAGCATGCCCTTTTTATAGAAAAAGCGAACGAAGTCTTCCTTCGCACGCCTGCGAATGAGACGTTATAGGCATCGGTCACTGGCGCGTGATCGACATGCTAGGTTGATAGGTTGGGCATCGATTGCCAAAAAGTGTCGGAGTCACTGTGTGGCTATCTTGCACGAGAAGCTTGGCTGGGTTTTGGTTAAGGTCTGGTGGTTTGGCCTACCTAGGTTTTTCGACCTGGCTAAGATAGGTTAGCCAATGGTCAGCCTGGCTCTGATACCAAGTTTGTGGCGACCGGTTTTCCGGGTTTTAATTTCCTAGAAAATGGCCTTTGTGCTCACTAGCCCCAGGATTACTGTTAGCTGATGAGGCACCAACTTGTTACAGAACTCCAATCAAAAATACAAAATATGTAGCACAAGACCATTATGGCATGTGAGTACAACAAAAGGTTTCTAGTGGTTGATGGCGGAAGCGGTTGTGGATCATCAGTGTCTATGGGACTCCATTTCCCACAGGAACAGCTGACCAGGTTAACTCCTATCTTCGCGAGTCTGCTATCACCATTGCTTAAGTTCTAGGGCTGTCATCGCGGTCGCTCTCCGCGCAAGAAATATGGCCAAGACAATAGCCAGGGACAATCCAGTGAGTACTTTGAATGTACTCGCAAACATTATGAATACATGTATAATATAACAACGATGTTCTGAAATATTTTATGTTCACGACGTCAGTCACAAAAGATAATAAAAACTCTGATGCATGCAAGCATGTTATTTATGAATATGAAATAACATATTAATAATAAAATGCACTGATCGGGTGTCTGAAGCGACGCCTCAGAAGGTTAGTAAACAAAGAGAAATGCCTCAGTCGGGCGTCTGAGCGACATGACATAAAGGGCTTATAAAATAAATAACAAGCATGCCACAGTCAGGCGTCTCAGCGACACCTCATAAAGGGCTTATAAGGTAAATAAATGACAAGCATGCCATAGTCGGGCGTCTCAGCGACACCACATAAAGGGCTTATAATGTAAATAAATGTCAAGCATGCCACAATCGGGCGTCTCAGCGACACCACATAAAGGGCTTATAAAGTAAATAAGTAACACACATGCCACAGTCGGGCGTCTCAGCGACACCACATAAAGGGCTTATAAAATAAATAAGTAACAAGCATGCCACAGTCGGGCGTCTCAGCGACACCACGTAAAGGGCTTATAAATAATCATAGTGAATATCCAGGAGATAGAACCATCCCAAGGATATTCGATAATGCCAATAACATAACGGGTTAGTCCACAACAAAATAATAATCATAATCATCACAAGTCTCAAGTCGTGATCCCAGTTCTGGTTTAACAGTTTCTCCTCCGAAGACCGACACTTGACCCATCCCAGACTATAATCCTTAACCATGGACACGGCTATTCAAATGGGTTTAATCTCTGCAGAGGGTGTACTCTTTACCCACAAGTAACGGATTCCTTTAGTCCATCGGGACTAATTCTGTCTACGGCCTTTTAGTGGAAAACACACCTAACTTGCACGCAGCAGCTTAATTTACCGGTGTCAGGAATCACCCACGACACTTGTTAAGCAAAACTCTAAGTGGGGAGGCTACAACCTCGCGTAGCATGGGATCAAATTTATATCGCGCGCTCTAAGGGGTGGCCTCCCCTCTCGGTCTCAACCGGAAACACCCATGCCCCCGGACCAGGTGGCCTGCCTACCAGCTACAACCGGTATCTTCCACCATGGCCTCTCAGTACGGTGTGTGCTAGAAAGGGGTTGACGACTTACTGAACCGTACTCTACTTGTTGTAGAGACAAGTGGTAGTACGAAACAAGTATGGGGGTTACTGGAACAAGACTCGATCTATGGTCGACTCAGGAGGTTTTAAGTATTCCCTGCATGATTAGCATAACGAATATATTTCATCCAACAGACAGAATCACCACTCATCATACCCCTCATGCCATGCCGGACACACTCGTCTCGACGAGAAACTAGGGACAAGCTCGGGTCTACCCAAGACAGAGACTTTCCCGTTTTCCTTCCGGTAGGCACGAAAGGCATACGAGGATGATCACTATCACATGCATGTCCATTTCCAACAGCAAGGAAATTTCAAATAAGCATTCATGCAAACGATCACATCACCACATAAAATAACGAGTTCCACGTATTGAGGTGGTGTCATAATAGTGTCAAATAATGCATGCCAAATATTATGCCATGGTTCAGAATGCTTGCCTTCAATATGTGGAAAGGCAGGGTGCACTCCAAAACTTTTGAAAGTTTGCTTCTCTCTCTCCAAGTCCTATTTTAAATAAAATTTGAATCAACACACAAATTCAAAACAGCACAAAAAGTTGTTTGAAATATTTTGAAATAAATCTTAAAATAAACTAGATTAAATTTGAGAGAGGTAGGAAAAAGAATCAATTCATTTGGAGTTATCATTAAAAAGTTATAGGCAGTCAAAGCTGTGGTCAAAATATTAAAAAAAACAGAAAAAAGAAAAACATTTCGAAGTGTACACGTCGAATACATACTTGCCCTTTACGCCTTCACTTAACTCACGTGGATCGGGCGGTGTGTCACTGACAGTGGGTCCCGGGGGACCCACTTGTCAGGTTTGACTAGTCGACCTCCCTCCTCTTCCTCTGCCCCGAGTGGAGGCGGGACTCCGGCGATGCTCGCCGGCGAACGGCGGTACCGTTCGGGAAACGGAGGTCATCCACGGGCTCAGGGGATCGAGGCGGTCCCTCCGGTAGTCGTTTTGGCCCCTGGGGGGACGGAGCTGCCGGCGGCGAGCTTCGCAGCGGACGGTGGCTGTCGGGCAAAGTGGTTTTTCTCGCGCGGCGAGTCCCGATCAAAATCGAGCAGGGGGATGGATTCACTTGTGGGAGAGGAAGCTCCTGGTGAAGAGAGTGGAGAGGGGGAGGCTCTGGTGGCGCCGGAATGGCCGGGACAGTGGCGGCGGCTGCTGTTGCCGGAGGTGGGGAAGAAGACCTCCTCGGGTCGATTGGCTGCCATGGGAGAACTAGGGGAGCATTCTGAGGCTACCTGTGGAACGGAACGTGCTCGGGGGCCTCTTATATAGCGCAACGAGGTCGGTTTGCGGCGGCCGTGGATAAGTTCGCCGGCGAACCGCCTCCCATAGCGGCAGGGTGTCGTGGCGGCGACGAGAGCTAGAGGACACGCGAGAGGATGAGGCTGAGCTGTTCCAGGGGCAGGTGGCGAGTGGGAGAGGTTTGGGCGGCACCGACCATGGCAGGGACGCGTTGTGGACGCCGGCGTGCCGCCAAGGGCTCTGACGGCGGTGCTGCAGGGCACCAGGGCTGCTTGGCGTGTTTTGGTGAGAGGGAGAGTGCATGGCGCGGCTATGTGGTTAGGGCAAAACCAGGGGCGCGACGTGGCGGCTCGGGCGCGGCACGTGCAAAACGCGCGCTCTGGGCGCGCCCAGAGCACGCACGGGACATGCTCGACAAAATGCCAGGGCAAGCTAGAGGTCTCGGATGAGGTTGGCGTTTAACAGACCTAGGCCAAAGTCATCTAGAGGCTTAGTGGACACGTTAGTTTTCCCTAGAGGTGCAAGGCCTCAGTGCAAGACAAAGATCATGTCAAAATAGATCATGCCCATAAGGTGTTTGACAGAATGCCACATGCATCTAGGCATTTCTTGGAGTGGCCAAATCTTCCAGAGTGGGGTCTCTTTAGGTGAAAGAGAGAGTGGTGAGGTTAGTTTGCCAAAAGAAGAAACTTGCTAGTGCAAGTTTTGCAAATCTTCAGTTCTGGACAGAAGGTAATTGGCATCAATGCATGGACAAAAAAATCTCCCAATGGGCTCATGCTCTTGGACTTAAGGGTTTGGTAAGGTGTACTACAAGTAGGAAAAGGAATCACAGCAAAAGGAGAAAGTTAAAATATAGTTGTAGTACAAATCCTCAAGTTGGACCAGAATGGAAATGAGGATGATTCACTCAAATTTTTCAAAGAACATAGCTGGGTTTTTGCATAAAGCTGAATAATATGCTCCTACTGACATCCCAAAATTTTGGTAGAAGTTTTAAAGAAATCTTTAAATAGGTTGTAGTGCAAAACTGTCCACTGGGCCAGATTTGAGAACTTGGTGTAGAACTCAAAATATCCAAGGAATGGAATATATTTTAGCATAAAAGTGTTTTAAAAGCATCACATGACATCTCCAAATTTTGGTGGAATTTTTGAATGAATTTATCAAAGGGTTGCAGTGCAAAAGAGGCCCTGAAGCTTAAAATAAAACATTTTTACAGAAATAAGGCATCAGGGAAAAATAATTATGCAAATAATCCCACTGATAAAAGAATTGTTTTACTTGAGAGGGCAAATGAGTCCAAAAAAATTGGGATGTTTTTTTTTCTTCACTTGAGGTAAACTCCATAAAAATAAAGGGAAGGAAGGTTCTGAAATTAAAAGAAAAATACAGAAAATAAAAGTTTTAGTTTCCAGGCAAAATTTTACTTAATAAAACAAGGTTAACATTTTTTGGGTGTCACAACACTACCCCCCTTAAGAAAAAATCTCGTCCTCGAGATTTGTTAAGAGTTGTTTTAAAAAAACAAATACTCCACGGTTACGAGTTTTTGCAAGCAGTGTATGTGTTCGAGCGGTTGTGAGTCTGCTGCCGTGGTGCTGTGTGAAATAAAATAATCCACGTCGTGAGAAGATATATGATGCAGCAACTCAGGGAAAGGAAATCTCACTCCAGGATTTTTCACGAGAGAAACAGTAATATATGAGAGTCAAACCGCAACAGAACTACTCACATTAATAGAAACTAAATAATTTACTCGCTGCGCAAACTCGGGGTACCATGCATAAGTTACAACACATAAGTAAAAGTTGCAAGAATAAACATGGCAGCGATGTCTATAATGCAAACGGTAACTGGACGGGGTCCCGAGAAAACGTCTCTGGTACGGGGACGCACTCCTCTTCTATCGGGGAAAGCGGATTGATCAGCCGATGAATGTGTCTCTCCTGGTCAGGCCTTAGTGGTCTGCCAATGGTGATATGAGGATTTAAATCCGCGAGACTCTGGAGATATCCCATTACTCGCTGGGTCAAACGTTCTTGAGCGATGACGTACTGGACCAGGTTGGCCAGTACTGGGTCTCTCTCAATCCGTCCACCGGGAAAAGATGTTACTTCTCCGGGTGCTGCACGGCTCGGAAAGTAATAATACCCTCGTTCACTGGCATAGGGTACCGCGAATCGAAGGCAAGCGAGTGCTTCGTAAGCAGCAGCTTCTATGGCCATATGTGTGGTCGGCATAGATTTCCCCACGAAGGAAACTTCCGTTGGGTCTTGGTTGGAGTCTACGGGAGGGATGTGTACTGCTGCCCAATATTTCGAGGTGGAAGGGGTGATTCTCGATTTGAACAGCCCGTACTGGGGTGGCCGGGTAGAACCCATGGTACTGCAGGTAAAGTCCCACAATATTTTGACAAAACTACCCGGGGTTGCATCTGGGGTTCTCAAATAAATACTAGGGCTCGGCATGGCAGGAAATGGTGCACAAGGTGAGGGGTGCTTGGCAAGGTCACGAGGTGGCCATTTTATAACACTGGAGCCGGGTCATTTTACCATGGTGAAAGGTAATAAATTTGCTAGATCAGCTCCAAGGGTCGGGGTCAAAACCACAGATACACATATCTCACAAAAGGGACGTGTTACTGTGGGTGTCGTCGGGGTTGGTTTTGGTTGCTGTGCCCGGAAAAATATGCAACTGCATGCTGACATAATTATGCAAGGTTACTATTTAAAAAAGAGGCACAACAACAGGCTGCGTTTATTCACAAGGTCACATGCTTATAAGGCGTGGATACACTGAGACTCGGCACTACTTGGTGACTTAGTCTACATCGTTTATATCCAAGCGGGCTTGCCTTGTGGACGTCGAGGCTTCTCCACGGGTCTCACCGTCGGGATTAGATGGAGGTGGTTGAGGGACTGCAGGGTCAGGGTAGCGATGATGACCATCGCGGGGATTGTTGGCCACAATCCCGTTGGAGTGTGCTCCCAAAAGGCGACGAAGCACTTCTGGGGTCATCAAAGCGCCTTGGTTGATGGCTGGGGCTGATCTGAAGGTCTCGATTGGTTGTCCGAACAGCACGACTGGGCTGTCAGCGTCGGGCTCGTCTTCTCCTCTAGCCGGGGCTCGACGAACCAGTTCTCCACGAGCTGCGATCAGATCAATGGTGATTTGATCGAATAGTGCCTCTAGTGCACCTACATAGCGTACTAGGTGCAACAATGCAGGATCCGTCTCGTGATCTCCGTTGGCAACTTGGGGTGGTCTACCATACCCTTCACGCCTGGGGTAGTAGTAGAACGAGCGACAGTTAACTCTGGGCGACAACTGCCGGAGTTGAACTATAGCCTCTCGAGCAGCTAGCTGGATGGCTTGTGGTTTGAAGGAAGTTGTCCTTCCGGTGAACCTGTAGGGGCGTTCTGGAGATAGACCCGTACCGTAGATGTGCATAGTGGCCCAGAATTGACGACTCTCACCGCTCATGGACCCTCGGTACACAACATATTCTGGGGCTCTTCTAACGCATATGCACGACGGGTGAGGTTTGCGAGTATGGTCACAAAACCTCCAAGGTTGGTTGCTGTGGTCTCGTTGTGCACGACGGGGCCAGGCATTATGGCTCAGTTTGAGGTAGAGGCTGTGCTGTGCTGGGTTGAGGCTAGCATGCCCTTTTTATAGAAAAAGCGAACGAAGTCTTCCTTCGCACGCCTGCGAATGAGACGTTATAGGCATCGGTCACTGGCGCGTGATCGACATGCTAGGTTGATAGGTTGGGCATCGATTGCCAAAAAGTGTCGGAGTCACTGTGTGGCTATCTTGCACGAGAAGCTTGGCTGGGTTTTGGTTAAGGTCTGGTGGTTTGGCCTACCTAGGTTTTTCGACCTGGCTAAGATAGGTTAGCCAATGGTCAGCCTGGCTCCGATACCAAGTTTGTGGCGACCGGTTTTCCGGGTTTTAATTTCCTAGAAAATGGCCTTTGTGCTCACTAGCCCCAGGATTACTGTTAGCTGATGAGGCACCAACTTGTTACAGAACTCCAATCAAAAATACAAAATATGTAGCACAAGACCATTATGGCATGTGAGTACAACAAAAGGTTTCTAGTGGTTGATGGCGGAAGCGGTTGTGGATCATCAGTGTCTATGGGACTCCATTTCCCACAGGAACAGCTGACCAGGTTAACTCCTATCTTCGCGAGTCTGCTATCACCATTGCTTAAGTTCCAGGGCTGTCATCGCGGTCGCTCCTCTCCGCGCAAGAAATATGGCCAAGACAATAGCCAGGGACAATCCAGTGAGTACTTTGAATGTACTCGCAAACATTATGAATACATGTATAATATAACAACGATGTTCTGAAATATTTTATGTTCACGACGTCAGTCACAAAAGATAATAAAAACTCTGATGCATGCAAGCAGGTTATTTATGAATATGCAATAACATATTAATAATAAAATGCACTGATCGGGTGTCTGAAGCGACGCCTCAAAAGGTTAGTAAACAAAGAGAAATGCCTCAGTCGGGCGTCTGAGCGACACGACATAAAGGGCTTATAAAATAAATAACAAGCATGCCACAGTCGGGCGTCTCAGCGACACCTCATAAAGGGCTTATAAGGTAAATAAATGACAAGCATGCCATAGCCGGGCATCTCAGCGACACCACATAAAGGGCTTATAATGTAAATAAATGTCAAGCATGCCACAATCGGGCGTCTCAGCGACACCACATAAAGGGCTTATAAAGTAAATAAGTAACACACATGCCACAGTCGGGCGTCTCAGCGACACCACATAAAGGGCTTATAAAATAAATAAGTAACAAGCATGCCACAGTCGGGCGTCTCAGCGACACCACGCAAAGGGCTTATAAATAATCACAGTGAATATCCAGGAGATAGAACCATCCCAGGGATATTCGATAATGCCAATAACATAACGGGTTAGCCCACAACAAAATAATAATCATAATCATCACAAGTCTCAAGTCGTGATCCCAGTTCTGGTTTAACAGTTTCTCCTCCGAAGACCGACACTAAGACCGACACTTGACCCATCCCAGACTGTAATCCTTAACCATGGACACGGCTATTCGAATGGGTTTAATCTCTGCAGAGGGTGTACTCTTTACCCACAAGTAACGGATTCCTTTAGTCCATCGGGACTAATTCCGTCTACGGCCTTTTAGTGGAAAACACACCTAACTTGCACATAGCAGCTTAACTTACCGGTGTCTGGAATCACCCACGACACTTGTTAAGCAAAACTCTAAGTGGGGAGGCTACAACCTCGCGTAGCATGGGATCAAATTTATATCGCGCGCTCTAAGGGGTGGCCTCCCCTCTCGGTCTCAACCGGAAACACCCATGCCCCCGGACCAGGTGGCCTGCCTACCAGCTACAACCGGTATCTTCCACCATGGCCTCTCAGTACGGTGTGTGCTAGAAAGGGGTTGACGACTTACTGAACCGTACTCTACTTGTTGTAGAGACAAGTGGTAGTACGAAACAAGTATGGGGGTTACTGGAACAAGACACGATCTATGATTGACTCAGGAGGTTTTAAGTATTCCCTGCATGATTAGCATAACGAATATATTTCATCCAACAGACAGAATCACCACTCATCATACCCCTCATGCCATGCCGGACACACTCGTCTCGACGAGAAACTAGGGACAAGCTTGGGTCTACCCAAGACAGAGACTTTCCCGTTTTCCTTCCGGTAGGCACGAAAGGCATACGAGGATGATCACTATCACATGCATGTCCATTTCCAACAACAAGGAAATTTCAAATAAGCATTCATGCAAACAATCACATCACCACATAAAATAACGAGTTCCACGTATTGAGGTGGTGTCATAATCGTGTCAAATAATGCATGCCAAATATTATGCCATGGTTCAGAATGCTTGCCTTCAATATGTGGAAAGGCAGGGTGCACTCCAAAACTTTTGAAAGTTTGCTTCTCTCTCTCCAAGTCCTATTTTAAATAAAATTTGAATCAACACACAAATTCAAAACAGCACAAAAAGTTGTTTGAAATATTTTGAAATAAATCTTAAAATAAACTAGATTAAATTTGAGAGAGGTAGGAAAAAGAATCAATTCATTTGGAGTTATCATTAAAAAGTTATAGGCAGTCAAAGCTGTGGTCAAAATATTAAAAAAAAACAGAAAAAAGAAAAACGTTTCGAAGTGTACACGTCGAATACATACTTGCCCTTTACGCCTTCATTTAACCCACGTGGATCAGGCGGTGTGTCACTGACAGTGGGTCCCGGGGGACCCACTGGTCAGGTTTGACTAGTCGACCTCCCTCCTCTTCCTCTGCCCCGAGTGGAGGCGGGACTCCGGCGATGCTCGCCGGCGATCGGCGGCACCGTTCGGGAAACGGAGGCCATCCGCGGGCTCAGGGGATCGAGGCGGTCCCTACGGTAGTCGTTTTGGCCCCTGGGGGGGATGGAGCTGCCGGCGGCGAGCTTCGCAGCGGACGGCGGCTGTCGGGCAAAGTGGTTTTTCTCGCGCGGCGAGTCCCGATCAAAATCGAGCAGGGGGATGGATTCACTTGTGGGAGAGGAAGCTCCTGGTGAAGAGAGTGGAGAGGGGGAGGCTCTGGTGGCGCCGGAATGGCCGGGACAGTGGCGGCGGCTGCTGTTGCCGGAGGTGGGGAAGAAGACCTCCCCGGGTCGATTGGCTGCCACGGGAGAACTAGGGGAGCATTCTGAGGCTGCCTGTGGAACGGAACGTGCTCGGGGGCCTCTTATATAGCGCAACGAGGTCGGTTTGCGGCGGCCGTGGATAAGTTCGCCGGCGAACCGCCTCCCATAGCGGCAGGGCGTCGTGGCGGCGACGAGAGCTAGAGGACACACGAGAGGATGAGGCTGAGCTGTTCCAGGGGCAGGTGGCGAGTGGGAGAGGTTTGGGCGGCACCGACCATGGCAGGGACGCGTTGCGGACGCCGGCGTGCCGCCAAGGGCTCTGACGGCGGTGCTGCAGGGCACCAGGGCTGCTTGGCGTGTTTTGGTGAGAGGGAGAGTGCGTGGCGCGGCTATGTGGTGTGGGCAAAACCAGGGGCGCGACGTGGCGGCTCGGGCGCGGCACGTGCAAAACGCGCGCTCTGGGCGCGCCCAGAGCACGCACGGGACATGCTCGACAAAATGCCAGGGCAAGCTAGAGGTCTCAGATGAGGTTGGCGTTTAACAGACCTAGGCCAAAGTCATCTAGAGCTTAGTGGACACGTTAGTTTTCCCTAGAGGTGCAAGGCCTCAGTGCAAGACAAAGATCATGTCAAAATAGATCATGCCCATAAGGTGTTTGACAGAATGCCACATGCATCTAGGCATTTCTTGGAGTGGCCAAATCTTCCAGAGTGGGGTCTCTTTAGGTGAAAGAGAGAGTGGTGAGGTTAGTTTGCCAAAAGAAGAAACTTGCTAGTGCAAGTTTTGCAAATCTTCAGTTCTGGACAGAAGGTAATTGGCATCAATGCATGGACAAAAAATCTCCCAATGGGTTCATGCTCTTGGACTTAAGGGTTTGGTAAGGTGTACTACAAGTAGGAAAAGGAATCACTGCAAAAGGAGCAAGTTAAAATATAGTTGTAGTACAAATCCTCAAGTTGGACCAGAATGGAAATGAGGATGATTCACTCAAATTTTTCAAAGAACATAGCTGGGTTTTTGCATAAAGCTGAATAATATGCTCCTTCTGACATCCCAAAATTTTGGTAGAAGTTTTAAAGAAATCTTTAAATAGGTTGTAGTGCAAAACTGTCCACTGGACCAGATTTGAAAACTTGGTGTAGAACTCAAAATATCCAAGTAGTAGAATATATTTTAGCATAAAAGTGTTTTAAAAGCATCACATGACATCTCCAAATTTTGGTGGAATTTTTGAGTGAATTTATCAAAGGGTTGCAGTGCAAAAGAGGCCCTGAAGCTTAAAAAAACATTTTTACAGAAATAAGGCATCAGGGAAAAATAATTATGCAAATAATCCCACTGATAAAAGAATTGTTTTACTTGAGAGGGCAAATGAGTCCAAAAAAATTGGGAAGTTTTTTTTCTTCACTTGAGGTAAACTCCATAAAAATAAAGGGAAGGAAGGTTCTGAAATTAAAAGAAAAATACAGAAAATAAAAGTTTTAGTTTCCAGGCAAAATTTTAATTAATAAAACAAAGTTAAAATTTTTGGGGTGTCACAGCCGTCTGCTAGGAGCCGGTTCTCTGATGGCCGGCTGCTAGGAGTCGGCCCTTGTTGGGAGGGCTTGCAGAGTGTTGCCACCGTCAGGCAGCCGGCCGGTTGGACAGCCGGCCAGGAGAAGGCGGCCATGCGTCTTGGATGTTGGAGGGCGCCGTCGGCCCAATATTTTTTGAAGAGCCAGGGGGAGCTGGTTAGGCAACCCATGGTCATTTACTCCGACACTGGTGGTCGTGATAGCCATGATGGTGGCATCCTTCATGATCCATGAGAGTGGATTCCACATGAACCCAATAATTTGCTCTCTTGCACACATCAAACCAAAAGGAAGAAAAATCCAACTTCAGTTAAGCATCCACCAGTCACGAGAAAGCAGAGCGCAGAAAAACAATGTCGAGACCTGCAATGAGAAGCAATATAAAACATCACCCTTTCTAATTAAAGCGAGCTTCATTACTCGTATTCTGTCAAGTTGTACTATCTTTATTTATTTAATAAGGTCAGACTATTTAAAAATAAAACACCACCCTTTCGTTGCGATAAATTTCATATTCCAAATTTCTGTAAGTTTCTAGGCAATATCGCTACAAAAATCATCATGGAGCATGAGTGGCCCGTACTAAATGCAATGTATGCGCCTGGAAAGATACATCTAAAACTTGAACATGTATGTGGTTGATAGGATGGATGCACATACGGAATTTCTAGGTGCTTTCCACACACACACACACGCAAGTAAAACCTAGGCAAAGTGAACAAACCATCTCATTGTGTCAAGATACAGTTTCTTCAGTACAACTCTGTTTCGTTTTGATCCTATAATTCTACAACTAATTAGATGAACTCAAAATTACACACGAATGATATCTTCCAGGAAGCACACACTCTGGTTGCATCTTTGAGAGATGAAACGACATGGAAGACAACATATATGAACCAAACTACAGGTACAGATCCGAAACCAGTCTTTATCAATGAAGGATTTCATCACCATGCACATGCTACTGAGACCATGTTAACCTATAACATGGCTGATGACCACCTTGACCGCAGAAACAGGCCACCATGGGAGAAGTGCAAAATAGTTGAATACACACCAGTGACTTACCTTGTTTTAGCAATTGATGTTATGGAGCAGAGGAGGAGGAGGTCGGCCGCGGCGGAGACGAGGGAGCAGCCGAGCATCCCCAATCTACTACTGATGCAGAGTTGTCTGACAGGGCAATCAAAACCGTACACACATGAGCAAAACCAGCTTCAGTTGAATACACAAGCAAGAACAATACATGTTCTTATCACAAAAGTACTAGACCACAATACAACACTCATTCATGATCTGCAACCTAAACAGACTATATATTTAGTCTACAGGATCCAACCAACCATTGTTTGAAATGACTAGGGAGTAGTTAGCTACTAAACGGAGGAGTAAATCATGCCAGTAAGTATTAAACAATGCCCTAGAACTACTGTAAGTACTAGAGCATATAGTCCATGCTAAACAAAAGAGCAATGAATCAATAAGTAATCATAGTATCCGATTAAGCCATGAATTTACAATTGTAAGTTATATAACATGTGACAGTATCTAGAACAACAACAGTAAACCCTAGAAAAAATTGGGGACATTAGGAAACTAAGCTACAATAGAAAACGGGAGCATACGGAGACCATAGCAAGCACCAAAGACCATGTGGAATGAGCCATTTGACCATCTTTAGCGTATTGTAATTAACTAACTGAGCATATTTAGCATCACAGCAACCTAAAGCCTACCTATGCACCACACTGATAGCCAGCACAAGAATATGAGCTACAACAACAGTAGATATTTCTAAGCCTTAACATAATATTTACAGAGATAATATAGGAGTAAACCATAGCATTTCTATTGCACTGAACCATGCCAACATATGCAAGAAAAAAGGAAAAGTATGGCCAGATGACCACAACGACAGAACAACATCAAGACATTGGTTCCATGGCTGGTACAAAGGTTAACAACAACCCAAAGTGAGAGAACTGAGGAGAAGGTCCTTACCTTCACAGACCCGTCTCCGTCAGCGGCAACACACTGGTCTGCTGCCCAAGGACAACGACAGCGTCTCAGAATGGTCTAAGGCATCACTCTACTTTGCACCGAGGAGCTGCACCTGCATGTGCAACCTTAGTTGAATTCCTCCACTATTAAGTAAAACAAGTGCACGGTAGATGAATACACGCTGGACTATTACCTTGTTTTATCCAAGGACGTTTTGGAGTAGAGAAGGAGGAGGACGGCCGCGGCGGAGATGAGGGAGTGGCCGAGCTTCCCTAATCTACTACTGATGCAGAGTTGTCTGACAGGGCAATCAAAATAGTACACACATAAGCAAAACTAGTTTCAGTTGAATGCAAAAGCAAGAACAATATATGTTCTTATCAGAGAAGTACTAGACCACAATAAAACACCCATTATGATCTGCAACCTACACAGACTATATTCAGTCTATAGCAGCAGCACGATGTCAAGACACGCGCTACTGCTAATGCAATAGTAGTAGCGCGGTTTTTACTCATGTCGCTGCTGCTAATTTTGAAATTGGCCACACGGTTTGCCCGTTTAGTAGTAGCGCGTGTGAGGAAAGAGCATTGCTGCTATGATATTAGCAGTAGTGCATTTTGCTACCCGCGCTACTGCTAAAACGCAGCACCCCACCACCTTTTCCCGCCCGTCCTCCCCTCCCCCATCTCCTCTCCTCCCTTTCCCCTACCTTTCCCACATCCTCCCTCTCTCACTCTTCTTCTTCCTCAATACTTCTCCCCCCATTACTCTCCCTCTTCTACCTACCTTTCTCTCTCTTCATTACTCCTAGCTAACTACACCACCTCCAGATGCATCTCCTTTCTTTTTTTCCTCCCCCCTCCACTAGTTGAAGTTGTCTCCTCCCAAATTAGCTAGCTGATATGTCTCCGTCGTATCTACAATTTTTGATTGTTCCATGTTGATATTCTTCAACTTTCATATACTTTTGGCAACTTTTTATACTATTTTTGGGACTAACATATTGATCCAGTGCCCAGTGACAGTTCCTGTCTGTTGCATGCTTTATGTTTCGCAGAAAACCAATATCAAACAGAATCCAAACGGGATAAAAACGGACGGAGAATTATTTTTGAATATTTGGGATTTTCCGGAGGAAGAATCAACGCGAAACGGTGTCCGGGGTGGCCACAAGACAGGGTGGCGTGCCCCCTACCCCTGGGCGCGCCCTGGGCTCTTGTGGGCCACCCGAAAGGCGGTTGAGGCTCTACTTTTGCCGCAAGAACGATAATTTTATGAGAAAAATTTGGGCGAAAGATTCACCCCAATCGGAGTTACGGATCTCTGGATAGAAAGGAAACAGTGAAGGGGCAGAAACACGGAACGCGGAAACAGAGAGATAGATCCAATCTCGGAGGGGCTCTCGCCCCTCCCAAGCCATGGGAGCCAAGGACCAGAGGGGAAACCCTTCTGCCACCTAGGGAGGAGGTCAAGTAAGAAGAATAAGAAGGGCCCCTCTCTCGCCCATGCTTCTGGTGGCGCCGGAGCGCTGCCGGGGGCCATCATCATCACCGCGATCTTCACCAACACCACCGTCATCTTCACCAACATCTCCATCACCTTCCCCCTTCTATATCCAGCGGTCCACTCTCCCGCAACCCACTGTACCCTCTACTTGAACATGGTGCTTTATGCTTCATATTATTTTCCAATGATGTGTTGCCATCCTATGATGTCTGAGTAGATTTCTATTGTCCTATCGGTGATTGATGAATTGCTATGATTGGTTTGAGTTGCATGTTTTATTATTGGTGCTGCCCTATTGTGCCCTCCATGGCGCGCAAGCGTGAGGGATTCCCGTTGTAGGGTGTTGCAATGCGTTCATGATTCGCTTATAGTGGGTTGCGTGAGTGATGAAACACAAACCCGAGTAAGTAGATTGTTGCGTATGGGATAAAGGGGACTTGATGCTTTAATGCTATGGTTGGGTTTTACCTTAATGAATCTTTAGTAGTTGCGGATGCTTGCTAGAGTTCCAATCATAAGTGCATATGATCCAAGAAGAGAAAGTATGTTAGCTTATGCCTCTCCCTCAAATAGAATGACAATAGTGATTACCGGTCTAGTAACATAGTCAATTGCTTAGGGATAATTTCACAACTCCTACCACCACTTTTCCACACTCGCTATATTTACTTTCTTGCATCTTTATTTAAACAGCCCCTAGTTTATGTTTACGTGTTCTTTATTAGCTTGCAAACCTTTCCTATCACTCCTACAAAGTACTTCTAGTTTCATACTTGTTCTAGGTAAAGCGAACGTCAAGCGTGCGTAGAGTTGTATCGGTGGTCGATAGAACTTGAGGGAATATTTATTCTACCTTTAGCTCCTCGTTGGGTTCGACACTCTTACTTATCGAAAACTGTTGCGATCCCCTACACTTGTGGGTTATCAAGACCTTTTTCTGGCGCCGTTGCCGGGGAGTCATAGCGTGGGGTGAATATTCTCGTGTGTGCTTGTTTGCTTTATCACTAAGTAATTTTTATTTGTTGTTCTTACTTGTTTTCTATCTTTAGTTATGGGTAGGAAACGCAAAATACCAAAAAAATTAGTTGTACCTACTGCACCAATGGTTGAAGAACCACTCAAAATCTATCACACTATTGAAGCTTTTAACTTGGATCATCTTCGATCCCTTTGTGCTCGTGCTGAAACCCCAACTAGCTTAGTTGAGGGCAAATCTTTAGATGAGCATGCTTGTTATGTGCGACACCGTATTCGGAAAAAGGGAAACTATTATGGGATCAAATTCAACGTTTGCAATGCTATGCTTGGACTTTATGTGAATTATATGATATTACTTGTTGTTCTAAAAACCCTAAGAAACACCTTCCCTACCTGTCGTGGATTTGTCACGGCAGATGTCCTTGTGAAAGGACTTAGTCGTGGAGCCATCGCTACGGGTTAACTTGAAGGGGTTAAAGCGGACACAAAGACACAAGGGTTTATACTAGTTCGGCCCCTTCGATGAAGGTAAAAGCCTACATCTAGTTGTGATGG
The DNA here is from genome assembly GCF_018294505.1 of Triticum aestivum. Lineage (NCBI taxonomy): Eukaryota > Viridiplantae > Streptophyta > Magnoliopsida > Poales > Poaceae > Triticum > Triticum aestivum. Next base: position 57,059,826 of record NC_057795.1, read on the forward strand.
AATTGATGTGGTTTCGATGGCTAGGGAGCAAACAAGCTTTGCCTAGGCTCGAGTTGTTGTTGTCTGTCCTTGAACCGCCGCCGGGTCGTCCCCTTATATACACGGGTGACGCCCGTCGGTCCACAGAGTCCCAGACCGGTTCATACTCGTATCCCGGTTGGTCTCTCTCTATTCCTAACTTACAATGCAAGTTTACATATCAAGCCGGTTTACGGCTACAGGTTCTAAACCGACTACAGGCCTTGGGCCTTCATCTGGTTAATCACCTTTAAACTACTAATGAAGCTAACCCGGCCCAGGTAGGCCGGTTCACGCCCAGTGGTAATATCCCCAACATTAGGCCCCAGATTGATTTGAACTAGTTCATGTCAATCCTTCACAAAAATCTTTGTCTTCAACATCTTCTGGTAATTGGTAAACCGCCATGTCGTCATCATCTCTGGTTGCTGTAAATCGGCATGACGTCATCATGAAGTTAACATTTATGACCCCTTCTTTTATTAATAGATCTGCGATACCCAAGGCAGCAACTCCACTTCCGAATCTTGTGGCTCCTGGATTCGCGCGCCTGACACACGTCCCCTGCCTTATAAATAGGACCAAAGGGTCATTTCCTTTTCTCCCCTTCGTCTCTTTCTCTTCGTCTTCCTGGCGTCGCCAGCCTCGGAGCTGCACCGCCGCCGTTGACCTCTGCACCGTCTTGGGCCGCTGCATCAACCTGAACGCACCAGAGCACCGCGGTAGCCTTCCGCGTCTTCCTCGACTCTGGTAAGCCTTCTGTTCTTCTTAACATAGATCTATTCTAGGGTTTCGTGTTCTTGCCGTGTTCATCACTTGTTCATACTCGTACCTAGACTCCTGGACATATCTGTGAAACCCTGCTCTGACCAGCAGTAGCTTTTTAGCATCCGCCTGTAGTTTTACGCTCAAGTCTATAGATCTCATCCACATTCCTACCCATTGATTTACTTCTGTTCTGCTTTAACCTTTTGAATATTTTCTGTTTTTCTGAACTTGCTTCAGATCCATTGCTGCAATAAGACCTTGCGAAACCTGTTTCTGCATACTTAGCCATCCGCAACCTCAATTGCTTTCAATGTTTAGATCAGGCGGTTTAACTTAATATAGAAAAAGTTAATAAACCGGTATATACCATTAGTACCCTTGTTGAACCGCCAGAACTCTTTAGCCATATGATGCCACTTCAGAAAAATCCGGTTTAAATATATTGCCTCCGGTTTAGCATTGTTCATACTAGCGCCTTCTTTTATCCAACATGTTCTTGAACCGGAATCACCTATTTCTTGTAGATCTCACCATGGCCAAACAAGTATATGAGTGCAACTGGGTTCCTTCTCGTGTCACAGAAACTCAGTTGGATAATTTAGTCTCGATCGGTGCTTTAGACAGCAAAGAGACTATCCACTGGAGGGTTCCTAGTGATGAATGTCCTCCCACACCTCAAGAGGGAGAGGTTGTGATCTTTGCGGATCACTTAGCCCGGGGCTTCAAACCGCCCGGCTCTAAATTTTACCGGGATGTGTTAGCCAATTTTCAACTCCGCCCACAAGATACTGGCCCCAATTCTGTTACCAACTTATGTCACTTCCAAGTGCTTTGTGAGGTATACCTTCAAGAGAAACCCACAGTTGAATTGTTCAGAGACTGCTTCCACTTAAACCGCTGCACAGAATTCACTGATGGTCCCAATACCGAATTGGGCGGTATGGCAATTCAGAAAAGGAAAGAAATCACTTATCCCCATGCCAGACTACACAGTCACCCCAAGGAGTGGAATGCAACATGGTTTTACTGCAAAGATACTTCCCCTGATGATGAAAATCCTTTGCCTGGCTTTCGTCCGGAGCGGCTCAGCAATACACACCCCTTCCCACAAAGGTTAAGTGCCAAGGAGAGGAGTAAATACGCTCCGCAATTATCCAAGATCCGAGCCTTCATGGCCAACGGTTTAACAGGAGTAGATCTCGCACGCTGTTGGATATCATGGAGCATACTGCCTCTCAGCCGGCGCTCCGGTTTAATGTGCAAGTATACTGGTAGCATTGATGACCCACTCCGACACACCAACATCCAGCTCTCCGATGATGAAGTCATAGAGGCTGTGAAGAAAATGCTGAACGAACCGGAGCACCTCTGCGCTCAAACCGGCCTGCTCCCTTTCTGTGCTACCAACAAACCGCCAGCTGTAAGATTTTGATTGTACTTTTTACTAAACCTGTTATTGCTATCTCTGTATGACATCAATTGCTTCTTAACCAGGGTGATAATCCGTTTTGGAGCAAGAAGCTTCCACAAGACAAACCGGAGAAAGCAGAACGGTCAACCCGGCTAAATACCAAGGTCATCAAGAAGCCTGCTAAAAAGAGGAAAACCACTGCTTCATTTGATCCGGCTGTTGATGATGATGTGGGTAACTCGAACCTTGAGGTAGAACTCGATTCACTAGGCTTACTTTTTACACGCCTTATTGATGATGATACTTGTCAGGACGACGCTGAAGCCAGTAATGCTGATGTCGCTGAGGTAACTATTCTCTCTTCCGATTCAGATCCTTTGCCTTTGCCAAAATTTCGCCAGGCAAACCGGAAACTTAAATTTTCTCATCCTCTTGCTTACTTGGATCCCAAATTTCTTATGAAGACTCAGCAACATGAAGCTCGCCGCACAACCCGGCACAGCGGCCAGGTAGTTACCTCCGCTGGTTTACCAAACAGTCCGGTTCGAAAATGCCGCTCCGAGGTCTCCGACCTTTTTATTAATTTATATCCTAAAGCGGGTTTCATCCGTCAACCTCTTAATCCGTCCGACTCCGATTATCAGGTTACTTCCCATTCTTCCTTTGGTGAATCGTCGGCCACTCAGCTGCCACCATTGAAAACGGTTCTTGGGTAAGCTAGACTGAACATATGCTTCTGGTATACCACGTTATAACTTATGTTGTTCCTTGACTCTTTGTTTCTCTTTCAGGGCTAAACCTAAACCGAGCAAGAAAGCCCGCCTGGATAAAGCGGCCGAGGAAGATGTCGCCCCTGAACAGGATAAAACACCAGATCTTGAAACGTTCGTTTATGAGGATATTCCCAATGATCCTCCCTTGCAAGATGATGCTATTCCTGAGAAAAGGCCTATCAATACCTCAGTCCCTGTTGACCAGCCTGCCAGCTCCGTCCGGATTGATAGATCCCATAGTCCTTCAAAGCCTGCCGATAAACCGACTGCGCCAACGCAAACCGGCGAGTCCAAGGATGATGACGTTGTAATTACCGGCGTAGGTCGCTTTGAACCAGGGAATCCTATCGCTTTGGCCAAGCATACTGTGAAAGAAGATTTTTCTGCCATGAACAAAGGCAAATGGGATGTTGATCTGGAAACATATGCTGCTCTGAGTGCCCAAGATCTTCATTCTGGTTACTTGAACCGGCTATATACTAGTCGTGACTGTGAAGCTGGCCTGGTAAAGATGATGAGAGATAAATTTGAGGTAACTTCCTTGTGCTTCTTCTTTCTTTAATTACTGCCACTGTATTAATCCTCCTAGCCCCCAAGGGCCGGTTTGTAACCTTCTTCAAGCCGGGACTTGAATATAGTCCTCAATACTTTGAAATCCATCAATGTAGCCCCCAAGAGCCGGTTCAACTTAGTATAGTTAAACTGGGACTCCAATAAAGATTCTAACATCAGAACATAACTGAGCAAATAGCCATTAGCCCCCAAGTGCCAAGTTGAATACCTGTATTGAGCATGGGACTTTGTGATTTAGTAATAGATGAAAATTGAAGGTGCATTAGCCCCCAAGTATCAAGCGTATAACTTGTTATGTGGTTGGTACTTCAAATTCTTGTACCGTTTGTTTAAAGCTAAGCACTGTCTTTATGCAGGCTGAAGTGAGGATCAAAGAGGACCGGATTACTGATCTGCAGGAAATTTTGAAAACCCAACAAGCTGAAACCGACAAGGCAAGGGAAGAAATAACTAGTGCTTTGAGCATCACAGAACAGCTGAAGGAGGGCTTCAAGAAGGAGCGGACTGATTGGGCCACTGAGAAGGCCGCTTTAATAAAAAGAGCTGAAAACGCTGAAGCTGCCCTTAAACTGGTGGTAGATGAGCTGACCGCCGTAAAGCGGCAAGTACATTCCATGACCGCTGCTATCTTTGGTAAGCTCCTTTTGGTTTCCTGGACAACTCTGGCCTCGTTATAATAGATCCGGTTTGTGATCTTTCCTGTATTGTTGTAGGTACACGCATTGGTCACTTAGGGTCAGATGTTCGGAAGAAGTTGAAGGCTGCCTACACTTTAATTGAACAGCTGTATACCGGAGCGCAGCGGATCATCACCACTGCATCTCATAACAATCCGGCACCCACTTTAATCCAAGACACTCTTAATAGGTTGTCAATGCTTCCTACTCGGATTGAAGAACTGAAAAAATCTGCTGCTCGAACCGGAGCCATTAATGCCTTGATCCGGGCAAAAGCATGGGTGCCGGATTTCAATCCTGTTGAGGCAGCTCAAGGCTATCCCAGCTTGAAGGAAGACGGCTCAGAGTTCAATGAAGATGATTTGAGGGCGATAAATCGTGCAGTACGCCCTCTGGCTTGTCAATTGGCTGAAGAGGCAGACTTGTCGCATTATCAAGCTCAGTACAATGATCAGAACAAACAAGTGCCTGCACCAACTCCTGAAGCGGAGAATCTGATTCCTCCAATCTGTAAGCATACTTACGCTCCTGATATTGAACCGTCTTCTCTGATCCACGAAGAGGTTGTCTTTCAAACTTTAATGGGAATTGACTGGACCACTGTTGATTTCTAGCCAATGGATAGAGATGAGGAAGCTGAAACGGCGCGGGCCGATCCACAATCATCGGACCGGGGCGATGAACAGGCTTGAACCGGAAGCCAGTTTAAATAGCTGCTTTATTATGATCCGCCGGAACAACAATGATCTTATTTGGGCACCGCGTTGCCTTGTAATAGGATAGTCAATACTTCTTCCTTGAGTATGCCTTCGTGCATAAGTACTGATGCTTCTGCTTGAAATCCTCAATTTATATTTCCTGCAATCAGAAAATCTTGAACTTCGGTGGCGGTTATACCGCCAACCGGTTTATGACCTTTATATATATATCATCAATGTATTTAAGACGTATAATCAAATATGTGATACAAAATACCTGCCATCGTTGGGCATGAAGTTGGCTTAGCCAGGCTTGAAACGGAGTATTTATAAACCGTTACCATCAAAGGGGAGAAAACAACTCCCATGTAAACCGTGCTGGGTCATTATGAGCCCCCCTGCTACTTCATGATGTTAACAGGAAAGTTAAACCGGGCATATTTCTCCGGAGTACAAATGAACCAACTTCCGTCAGCTGAACCGGTAAAAAAGTGTTGTTGGTTTAAAGGAAACACAACAAAAATTGAAGAATAGTCATAAAAGAAATATGGAAGCAAAGGCAGTGATAAAAACCGTTTGCAAAAACATGCTTTACTGAGCTGATCAGATGGTGTTACCACGGTCGGACATGACCAAGCCCCCAATAGGAGTGACAATGGTTCAAGTCAGCCAGGTCCCCAAATGAAACCGTGGCATTTATGCCGATCAAAAGGCATGGCAATGGTTCGGATTCGACCAAGCCCCCAAGTGATTCTGTGGCCTTAGGCCGATCAAGAGGCATGACTGGTTCAGACTTGACCATGTCCCCAAGTGATCTGGTGGCTTTCGCCTATCAAAAGGTGTCGCATTGGTTCGGACACGACCAAGGCCCCAAGTGATATCACAAAGCTTTTTTGAAAAGCAAATTTCAAGGGGTAAACCGGAGGCCGCTTTAAAACATAACCACTCCATGTAACCACACATGATATGAAAGGACAGAGACCCCGCTTTAGCTGAGGCTCCGGTTTTATTATATCAATGATAATATATACACTCCCATAATATGTACATAGATAGAGCCGATGGCTCAAGTGTAGTAAGGCCGAAGATGAGCTATATTCCACGGCCTGTTGGTCTCCTCCTCTGATGTGCGTGAGTCTTTATGCTCTCGAATATTAATCAGATAGTACGACCCGTTGTGCAGATTCTTGCTGACCACGAAAGGTCCCTCCCAAGGTGGGGATAACTTGTGCATATCCGTCTGATCTTGGATGAGCTGAAGCACCAAATCTCCTTGAAAAGTTCTGGTTCTGACCCGGCGACTGTGATAGCGACGAAGATCTTGTTGATAAATCACCGAGCGGGCAGCCGCTATGTCACGCTCCTCATCTAATAGGTCCAAAGCATCTTGCCGTGCTGTCTCGTTGTCCGCTTCAACATAAGCCGCCACACGAGGCGAATCGTGCCGGATATCACTAGGGAGAACCGCCTCTGCTCCGTAGACCATAAAAAACGGTGTGTATCCTGTAGATCGGTTGGGCGTAGTGTTGATACTCCATAGCACAGATGGTAGCTCTTCAACCCAACATCCCGGTGTTCTTTGCAATGGAACCATAAGCCGGGGTTTGATGCCTCGCAAGATCTCTTGATTAGCTCGTTCTGCCTGCCCATTGGACTGGGGGTGAGCCACTGATGATACATCAAGTCTGATGTGCTCACGTTCACAGAATTCCTTCATAGCACCCTTGGATAAATTGGTACCATTGTCAGTAATGATACTGTGTGGAAAGCCAAACCGGAAAATTACCTTTTTAATGAACTGCATCGCTGTAGCTGCATCACACTTGCTGACAGGCTCCGCTTCAACCCACTTGGTAAACTTGTCAACTGCCACCAAAAGGTGGGTTTTCTTATCCTTGGATCTTTTAAAAGGTCTGACCATATCCAGCCCCCATGTTGCAAACGGCCAAGTAATTGGAATCATCCTCAATTCTTGAGCCGGCACATGAGCATGCCTTGAAAATTTCTGACAGCCATCACACCGTTTAACCAAGTCCTCCACATCAGCATGAGCTGTCAACCAGTAAAACCCGTGACGAAACGCCTTAGCCACCAGAGACTTTGAACCGGCGTGGTGACCACAATCCCCTTCATGGATTTCGCGTAAAATTTCACAACCTTCCTCAGGAGATACGCAGCATTGAAACGCCCCTGAGACACTGCAATGATGCAATTCGCCATTGATAATTGTCATAGATTTGGATCGCCGGACTATCTGCCTGGCTAGAGTCTCATCCTCTGGCAACTCTCCCCGGTTCATGTACGCAAGATAAGGAACTGTCCAATCCGGTATAATATGCAGGGCTGCCACCAGTTGAGCCTCCAGATCAGGAATAGCCAAATCCGCTTCACCCGGGAGCTTGTCTGACGGGTTGTGCAACACATCGAGAAAGACATTAGGCGGGACCGGTTTACGATGAGAGCCCAACCGGCTTAAAGCATCCGCCGCTTCATTTTTTCGACGATCCACATGCTCCACCTAATAACCCTTGAAGTGACCCGCAACAATATCCACCTCACGACGATATGCAGCCATAAGCGGGTCCTTAGAATCCCAAGTGCCAGATACCTGTTGAGCCACAAGGTCCGAGTCACCGAAGCACTTAACCCGACTTAGATTCATCTCTTTAGCCATCCGGAGACCATGGAGCAAAGCTTCATACTCAGCTGCATTGTTAGTACAAGGGAACATTAAACGGAGAACATAACAAAACTTATCCCCCCGTGGGGAAGTTAATACGACTCCAGCCCCCGAGCCTTCCAATTGCCTGGATCCATCAAAATGGATAGTCCAATATGTGTGATCCGACTTTTCCTCTGGTGCTTGCAACTCCGTCCAATCATTGATGAAATCAACAAGTGCTTGAGACTTCACCGCCGTCCGAGGCACGTACTTCAATCCGTGTGGCCCAAGTTCTATGGCCCACTTGGAAATCCGGCCAGTCGCCTCCCGGTTCTGGATGATATCGCCCAAGGGAGCTGAACTGACCTCTGTGATGGGGTGCCCTTGGAAATACTGCTTCAACTTCCGGCTTGCCATGAAAACTCCATATACCAGGTTCTGCCAATGTGGATACCTTTGCTTGGCTTCAATAAGCACCTCGCTGATATAGTAAACCGGCCACTGAACCGGATACTCCTTGCCTGCCTCCTTACCTTCTACCACAATAGCTACGCTAACTGTACGAGCATTGGCCGCTACGTATAACAATAATGGCTCCTTGTCGACCAGAGCTGCAAGAACGGGTAGATTGGCTAATTGCCGCTTCAAGTCCTCCAACGCTTCATCAGCAGCTGGACTCGAGATGAATTGATCTGTCTTTCTCAACATCTGGTATAAAGGGATGGCCTTCTCTCCGAGGCGGCTGATAAACCGGCTCAGTGCGGCGATCCGACCCGCCAAACGCTGAACATCGTTGATACACTTCGGTTTAGCCAGGGAGGTGACAGCCGTAATCTTCTCCGAATTAGCCACAATTCCTCTGTTGGACACAAGAAAGCCCAGTAACTTGCCTGCCAGAACACCAAAGACACATTTGGCAGGGTTAAGCATCATCTTATAAACCCGCAAGTTGTCAAAGGTTTCCTTCAAATCATCAACCAGCGTCTCCTTCTGCCTTGACTTGACTACAATATCATCCACATAGGCGTGCACATTGCGGCCGATCTGTTTATGCAGGCAATTCTGTACACACCGTTGATAAGTGGCTTGGGTGCTCTTGAGCCCAAAAGGCATAGATACATAGCAGAAGGCTCCAAAGGGAGTAATAAACGCCGTCTTCTCCTGGTCCTTAACCGCCATTTTGATCTGATGATACCCAGAATACGCATCCAAAAAACTCAAACACTCACAACCCGCCGTGGCGTCAATAATCTGGTCAATACGAGGGAGGGCAAAAGGATCCGCTGGACAAGCCTTGTTAAGATCCGTGTAATCCACACACATACGCCAAGTGCCATTTTTCTTAAGTACCAGCACCGGATTCGCGAGCCATTCTGGATGGAACACTTCAATGATAAAACCAGCTGCTAAGAGCCTGGCCACTTCTTCTCCAATAGCTTTGCGCCTTTCTTCGTTAAACCGGCGGAGAAACTGTTTTACCGGTTTATACTTGGGATCAACATTAAGAGTGTGCTCAGCGAGTTCCCTCGGTACACCTGGCATGTCAGAAGGCTTCCATGCAAAAATGTCCCGATTCTCACAGATGAACTCGATGAGCGCGCTTTCCTATTTAGGGTCCAAGTTGGCACTGACAGTGAACTGCTTGGACGAATCACCGGGCACGAAGTCAACAAGCTTAGTCTCAGCCGCCGATTTGAACTTCAGATCTGCATCATGCTCCGTAGTCGGCCTCTTCAAAGGGGTCATGTCCGCCGGATCAACATTGACCCTATAATATTTCAACTCCTCCGTGGCACAAACCGACTCTACATAGGCCGCATCACCTTCCTCACATTCCAAAGCAATCTTGCGGCTCCCATGAATCGTTATTGTCCCTTTGTAACCCGGCATCTTGAGCTGCAAATAGATATAACAAGGTCGTGCCATGAATTTGGCATAAGCCGGCCGCCCAAACAAGGCATGATACGGGCTCCGAATTTTCACTACCTCAATGCTTAGTGTTTCAGATCGGGAATCATGCTCGTCCCCAAAAGCCACCTCCAAGGCTATCTTACCAACAGGATACGCTGATTTTCCAGGCACCACACCATGGAACACCGTATTAGACGGTCTGAGATCCTTGTCTGTTAGCCCCATGCGGCGGAATGTCTCATAGTACAGGATGTTAATACTGCTCCCTCCATCCATGAGTACCTTGGTGAATTTATAACCTCCCACATGAGGGTCTACCACTAATGCCAACTGGCCCGGATTGTCAACCCGGGGGGGGGGGGTGATCCTCCCTGCTCCACACGATAGGCTGCTCCGACCAGGGTAAATAACGCGGTATGGCCGGTTCAACAGAGTTCACTGCTCGCTTGTGAAGTTTCCGGTCGCGCTTATCCAAGCTAGTTGTGAAAACGTGATACTGCCCATTGTTCAACTGTTTTGGCTGGCTCTGATAACCCGACCGCTGCTGCTGCTGCTGTTGGTTGTAACCCCCTTGACCGCTTTGATTATCCTAGTTATTATTACCGCCCTGATTGAAACCTGAACCGGAAACTCCATCGTGACCCGGCCCATGGAAACCGGATCCTGAGCCACCACCTGACCCACGGTCATACCGGAAGGCATTAGAGTTTTTAAATTCCTGCATAATGTAACAATCCTTCGAAAGGTGGTTAGCCGGCGCCTCCTTCGTCCCGTGTTTTGGGCAAGGCTGATTCAGCAAATAGTTTAAGCGATCCGGGTTAGGATTTGGAGCCCCATTACGATTCACCGCTTTACCTCTGCGCCGCTGACCCTTGTCCTGCGCATTAGTGTTAGCCACAAAGTCCATGCTGCCATCCGCTTTACGCTTGCCTCCGTTTACATGGCCCGCTGGTTTGTATTGATGCCCCTTAGAGTTGCTATTCTTTTTTCCCTTCCCTGCTTCGTCATCGTCAGTCTCGGGATCCTTGGTACTATCAGAATCAGCATACTTCACTAAAGCGGCCATGAGAGTTCCCATGTCATTACAGAACCGCTTCATATGCCCGAACTTCAACTTTAGAGGCTTAAACCGGCAGTTGCCCTCCAGGGTCAAGATCGCAGAGTCAGCATTGATCCTGTCAGACGAGTGCAAGACTTCAGAAACGCGGTGTACCCAATGGGTTGTTGACTCTCCGTCCTCCTAAACACAAGCCGCCAAGTCTACTATGAACTTAGGCTGCTTACACGTATCTTTGAAATTCTGGATAAACCGGGTCCGCAACTGGGCCCATGAACTGATAGAACTAGGCGGCAGGCTCTTCAACCAAGTATGGGCTGTGCCTTCAAGCATCATGGTGAAGTACTTTGCACACGCGGTCTCATCCACATCCAGCATCTCCATTGCCATCTCATAACTCTCTACCCACGCTTCTGGAGATAAATCAGCGGTGTAATTTGGCACCTTGCGCGGGCCCTTGAAGTCCTTGGGAAGGCGTACATTGCGTAAAGCGGGGACTAAACAGGGCACTACCAAGCTAGATGCGACCCCTGGCCCGACAGAGGTGGTAGGACGAACCGGTGTAAGCTGATCCGCCTCGTTCTGTGCTGCTAACTTGGCCTCCCTCCGTGCCCGGGCCCGGTCCACTACATCCTGAGCATCGTGAACACCACCGGCCGGGTTATTGCCACGGGCCGCTTCACGGCCCCGCGCATTGCTTGATATGGCCGGTTCATCCAGGCACCTACTATAGCTCCGGCTTGGACGAGGGGTGGAATGAATCCGATCGCGGCTGTATGAATATGCCTCCTGTTGAATCAAAGCGGTCCGGAGAAGTTCCTTAACCCGGCGCGTCTCTATTGCTCGTGGAGAGTCTCCTTCGACCGGGATAGCTTCTAATCGCGCAGCAGCTGCGACAAGATTGTCCATAGGATTAGAATAATGACCTGGAGGTGTCTGGACCGGCGGAGGAATCACAATGTTCTGCCGAGGAGGTTCCATCAGGCAGGGTTGGACCGTCGCTCCTGGCCCTGGTGCCTCGACCTGGTTTACCTCCAGGTGCCCCGGCGGATTACTCGGTTCCAGCTCCCGGAGTGTGAAAGAGATTTCGAGGGTCGAACCCTAACGGCAGGCGTGATCTGTGCTTCCGCTTCAAGACCTCCTGTGATGCGTTCTGGTCGAGCATGAGCTTATAGGACTGGGCATCCAAAGCGGCCCGCTCTGCAGCCATCCTGTCCTTCTCTGCTGCCAGGTCGGCTTTGGCCTGTATGATCTGCTCTCTCACCTTTGCAATCTCCGCATCATGGGCCTCCTGATCCGCCGGATTGGCCTCTGCCATAAGTACCACTAGTGCGTCAAACAGGTCAGACAGAACTTGAACCGGTGGGGGCACAAGGCCTCCTACCCTTGCTGCCGCTACCGCTGCTGATCCGGAGAGCATTGCTGCTGCGGTCGAAGAGTGATTCGCCGCCTGCGTGCCGGCCATGAATATTCCAACCCGGTTGATCTGATCTGCGGGGTCCGGAACACTGTCGCCATCGGAACAGCCCCTAATCTGGTCGTCTTGCAACTGGTACAATGGTTCGGTCTCTCCGGTTGAGGACTCGTCGCCGGAATAGACGACGGTCTCGCTACCGTATTCTGACTCGTCCTCATGCTCTCCTCCGTGGATAACTCCCACGAAGGCACGCCTCACGGCTGGTTTAACCTGGGTAGATCTCGCACGCTGAGCCGTCTCGACGAGGTCGGTGCGGATGTCCGGCTCAGGCCCAGGTTCACCAATCTTGCCGATAAAAATGTGTATGCCACCAAAGGGGACCCGGTACCCGTACTCGATCGAGCCGGCTTCGGGACCCCATCCTGCATCGTTGATATAGAGCTTGCCGCGACGACTCTTGGTCATCCGGCCCACATCATAGCCTTCGAGTCCTTTAAGCTTGCCCTCCAAGATCATCAAACCGTCGTGCGATAGCCCCACGGTGGGCGCCAACTGTCGTGGATTTGTCACGACAGATGTCCTTGTGAAAGGACTTAGTCGTGGAGCCATCTCTACGGGTTAACTTGAAGGGGTTAAAGCGGACACAAAGACACAAGGGTTTATACTAGTTCGGCCCCTTTGATGAAGGTAAAAGCCTACGTCTAGTTGTGATGGAATTGATGTGGTTTCGATGGCTAGGGAGCAAACAAGCTAAGCCTAGGCTCGAGTTGTTGTTGTCTGTCCTTGAACCGCCGCCGGGTCGTCCCCTTATATACACGGGTGACGCCCGTCGGTCCACAGAGTCCCACACCGGTTCATACTCGTATCCCGGTTGGTCTCTCTCTATTCCTAACTTACAATGCAAGTTTACATATCAATCCGGTTTACGGCTACAGGTTCTAAACCGACTACAAGCCTTGGGCCTTCATCTGCTTAATCACCTTGAAACTACTAATGAAGCTAACCCGGCCCAGGTAGGCCGGTTCACGCCCAGTGGTAATATCCCCAACACTACCAATGTGAGTTTTATAATGGGATCGTATCTTCAAATGCTCAGGGTGTTTATAATTACTATGATGTTCAACAAATTGAAGAATTTTTTGCTTTTAAGGGTGCTTTTGAAATTGCTTCTTTGATTGAAAAGTATGATGCTACTCTTTACAAATCTGAAAGTTTTGCCATACTTGAGTATTGTTATGATAATTATGCTTCTAATGCCTATGTTAAACCATATATTGAGAAATTCTCCGCTGTCCAAGAAGAGACTAATATTTTGCAGGAAGCTATGGAAGAAGAAATGGATGAAACTGTGAGCTCATTGGATGAAAAAGATGATGAGGAGAGCGAAGAACAAAAGGAGGAAGAGCGGATTAGCTACCCGTGCCCACCTTCTAATGAGAGTAACTCTTCAACTCATACATTTTTTAATTCCCCTTCGTGCTTACCGAAGGATGATTGCTATGATGATTGTTATGATCCCGTTGATTCTCTTGAATTACCCCTTTTTGATGATGCTTGCTATGCTTGTGGCCAAGATGCCAATATGAATTGTGCTTATGGAGATGAACTTGCTATAGTTCCTTATGTTAAACATGAAATTGTTGCCATTGCACCCACGCATGATAGTCCTATTTTCTTTTTGAATTCTCCCTACTACACTATATCGGAGAAGTTTGTGCTTATTAAGGATTATATAGATGGGTTGCCTTTTACCATTGCACATGATGATTTTGATGAATATAATATGCATGTGCTTGCTGCTCCTACTTGCAATTATTATGAGAGAGGAACTACATCTCCGCCTCTTTATGTTTCCAATATGATGAAATTGCAAGAAACTGTTTATACTATGCATTGGCCTTTACTTGGTGTGCATGAATTGTTCTTTTATGACATGCCGATGCATAGAAAGAGAGTTAGACTTAGTTGTTGCATGCTATATGTTACTTTGTGCTCACTACTAAATTACAAATCATTGTTAATTAAAATTGGCTTTGATATACCTTGAGATCCAGGTGGATTCATTACTTGAGCACTAAATGCCTAGCTTAATGGATTTAAAGAAAGCGCTGCCAGGGAGACAACCCGGAAGTTTTAGAGAGTCATTTATTTCTGTTGAGTGCTTTTATATAGTTTAAAAACAAAAAAATAAAGAGGGGAACCTAGAAACTTTTCAAAAAGGAAAGTGAAAGTGAGAAAGACAAGCATTGTTGAAGTGGGAGCTAGCCTTGAACTTTGTTCATGCTCACAGAAACTTTGTGAATCTTGATTACAGAAACTTTTCAACAAAAATAATTATCCCCTTGTACAATTCCATTGTATTATAAAAATAATGTGCCAAGGTTTGCCTTTAGGATGTTTATAATGCTTGTTGGTTTGTACGGTGCAGGACTGAAACTTTGGCTGTAGTGCACGATTTTACATTTTTATCTGAAACGTCAATTGGTTCTGATTCCTCTTGAACTGTCTTTATGTGCAACTTTTTTATTTTTAATAATTTTGGTAGAATTTTTGGGGTACCAGAAGTATGGTGGATGTTCAGATTGCTACAGACTATTCTGTTTTTGACAGATTCTGTTTTTGATGCATAGTTTGCTTGTTTTGATGAAACTATCAATTTATATTAGTGGATTAAGCCATGGAGAAGCTATATTAAAGTAGACACAATGCAAAAACAAAATATGAATTGGTTTTCAACAGTACTTAGAGTGGTGATTTGGTTTATTATACTAACGGATCTTACCGAGTTTTCTGTTGAAGTTTTGTGTGGATGTAGTGTCTAATCGAGGATGTCTCGATATGAGGAAAAGGAAGAGAAGCAAGAGCTCAAGCTTGGTGATGCCTGAGGCACCCCAAGTAAATATTCAAGGAGACTCAAGCGTCTAAGCTTGGGGATGCCCCAGAAGGCATCCCCTCTTTCTTCAACAAGTATCGGTATGTTTTCGAATTCGTTTCGTTCATGCATTATGTGCAAGTCTTGGAGCGTCTTTTGCATTTAGTTTTCATTTTTCTTTTATGCACCATGCTGGTATGAGATAGTCCTTGGTTGATTTATAGAATGCTCTTTGCACTTCACCTGTAACTTTTGAGTGTGGCTTGATAGAATGCTTCATGTGCTTCACTTATATCATTTGAAGTTTGGATTGCCTGTTTCTCTTCACATAGAAAACCGCCATTTGTAGAATGCTCTTTTTCTTCACTTATATTTGTTAGATCATGGGCATATCTTTTGTAGAAAGAATTAAACTCTCTTGCTTCACTTATATCCATTTAAAGAGATGACATGAATTGGTCATTCACATGGTTAGTCATAAAATCCTACATAAAACTTGTGGATCACTGAATATGATATGTTTGATTCCTTGTAATAGTTTTGCGATATAAAGGTGGTGATATTAGAGTCATGCTAGTGGGTGGTTGTTGATTATAGAGACACTTGTGTTGAGGTTTGCAAGTCCCGTAGCATGCACGTATGGTAACCGTTGTGTTACAAATTTGAAGCATGGGGCGTTTCTTTCATTGTCTTCCTTATGAGTGGCAGTCGGGGACGAGCGATGGTCTTTTCCTACAAATCTACCCCCCTAGGGGCATGCGTAGTAGTACTTTGCTTCATGGGCTAATAAACTTTTGCAATAAGTATATGAGTTCTTTATGACTAATGTGAGTCCATGGATTATACGCACTTTTACCTTTCCATCATTGCTAGCCTCTTCGGTACCGTGCATTGCCCTTTCTCACCTTGAGAGTTGGTGCAAACTTCACCAGTACATCCAAACCCCGTGATACGATACGCTCTATCACACATAAGCCTCATTATATCTTCCTCAAAACAGCCACCATACCTACCTATCATGGCATTTCCATAGCCATTCCGAGATATATTGCCATGCAACTTCCATCATCATCATATTCATGACTTGAGCATTTATTGTCATATTGCTTTGCATGATCGTAAGATAGCTAGCATGATGTTTTCATGGCTTGTCCGTTTTTTGATGTCATTGCTACGGTAGATCATTGCACATCCCGGTACACCGCCAAAAGCATTCATATAGAGTCATATCTTTGTTGTAGTATCGAGTTGTAAATAAATAAAAGTGTGATGATCGTCATTATAGAGCATTGCCCCATGAAAAAAAAGAAAAAAATAAAAAAAAGAAAAAGAAAGGAAAGGCCAAAGAAGCCTAAATAAAAAAGGGGGCCAAAGAAGCCCACCGAAAAGAAAAAAAAGAAAAAGAAAAAAAAGAAAAAGAAAGGGGGCAATGTTACTATCCTTTTTCCACACTTGTGCTTTAAATTAGCACCATGTTCTTCATATAGATTGTCTCCTATGTTGTCACTTTCATATACTAGTGAGAATTTTCATTATAGAACTTGGCTTGTATATTCCAACGATGGGCTTCCTCAAATGCCCTAGGTCTTCATGAGCAAGCAAGTTGGATGCACACCCACTTAGTTTCTTTTGTTGAGCTTTCATACATTTATAGCTCTTAGTGCATCTGTTGCATGGCAATCCCTACTCCTCACATTGGAATCAATTGATGGGCATCTCCATAGCCCGTTGATTAGCCGCGTCGATGTGAGACTTTCTTCCTTTTTGTCTTCTCCACATAAACCTCCATCATTATATTCTATTCCACCTATAGTGCTATATCCATGGCTTGCGCTCATGTATTGCATGAGGGTTAAAAAAGCTGAAGCACGTTAAAAAGTATGAACCAATTGCTCGGCTTGTCATCGGGGTTGTGCATGATTAAATACTTTGTGTGATGAAGATAGAGCAACAGCCAGACTATATGATTTTGTAGGGATAACTTTCTTTGGCCATGTTGTTTTGAAAAGACATGATTGCTTTATTGGTACGCTCGAAGTATTATTGTTTTTATGTCAAATGATAGACTATTTCTTTGAATCACCCGTGTCTTAATATTCATGCCATGATTAGACATATGATCAAGATTATGCTAGGTAGCATTCCACATCAAAAATTATCTTTTTTATCATTTACCTACTCGAGGACGAGCAAGAATTAAGCTTGGGGATGCTGATACGTCTCCGTCGTATCTATAATTTTTGATTGTTCCATGCCAATATTCTTCAACTTTCATATACTTTTGGCAACTTTTTATACTATTTTTGGGACTAACATATTGATCCAGTGCCCAGTGTCAGTTCTTGTTTGTTGCATGTTTTATGTTTCGCAGAAAACCAATATCAAATGGAATCCAAACGGGATAAAAACGGACGGAGAATTATTTTGGAATATTTGGGATTTTCCGGAGGAAGAATCAACGCGAAACGGTGTCCGGGGTGGCCACGAGACAGGGGGCGCGCCCCCTACCCCTGGGCGCGCCCTGGGCTCTCGTGGGCAACCCGTAAGGAGGTTGAGGCTCTACTTTTGCCGCAAGAAAGCTAATTTTATGAGAAAAATCTGGGCGAAAGATTCGCCGCAATCGGAGTTACGGATCTCCAGATATAAAGGAAACGGTGAAGGGGTAGAAACACAGAACGCAGAAACAGAGAGATAGATCCAATCTCGGAGGGGCTCTCGCCCCTCCCAAGCCATGGGAGCCAAGGACCAGAGGGGAAACCCTTCTCCCAACCAGGGAGGAGGTCAAGGAAGAAGAAGAAGAAGGGGCCCTCTCTCCCCCTTGCTTCCGGTGGCGCCGGAGCGCTACTGGGGGCCATCATCATCACCGCGATCTTCACCAACACCGCCGTCGTCTTCACAAACATCTCCATCACCTTCCCCCTTCTATATACAGCGGTCCACTCTCCCGCAATCCGCTGTACCCTCTACTTGAACATGGTACTTTATGCTTCATATTATTTTCCAGTGATGTGTTGCCATCCTATGATGTCCGAGTAGATTTCTATTGTCCTATCGGTGATTGATGAATTGCTATGATTTGTTTGAGTTGCATGTTTTATTATTGGTGCTGTCCTATTGTGCCCTCCGTGTCGCGCAAGTGTGAGGGATTCCTGCTGTAGGGTGTTGCAATGCGTTCATGATTCGCTCATAGTGGGTTGCGTGAGTGACTGAAACACAAACCCGAGTAAGTAGATTGTTGCGTATGGGATGCGGATGCTTGCTAGAGTTCCAATCATAAGTGCATATGATCCAAGAAGAGAAAGTATGTTAGCTTATGCCTCTCCCTCAAATAGAATTGCAATAGTGATTACCGGTCTAGTAACATAGTCAATTGCTTAGGGACAATTTCACAACTCCTACCACCACTTTTCCACACTCGCTATATTTACTTTCTTGCATCTTTATTTAAACAGCCCCTAGTTTATGTTTACGTGTTCTTTATTAGCTTGCAAACCATTCCTATCACTCCTACAAAGTACTTCTAGTTTCGTACTTGTTCTAGGTAAAGCGAACGTCAAGCGTGCGTAGAGTTGTATCGGTGGTCGATAGAACTTGAGGGAATATTTATTCTACCTTTAGCTCCTCGTTGGGTTCAACACTCTTACTTATCAAAAACTGTTGCGATCCCCTACACTTGTGGGTTATCACTAGCTAGGTAGATGTAGCATTTAGTTAAGTGACCTATGTGCCCCCCTAACTAGATCTATCTTTGTCAAGAAGAGCTTTGTGCATGTTTGATCTCCCTACATCATCATCTCCACCATGTGTGCTCGATCTCAAGATAGAGGTGATTAAAATTTCATGCTTTTGCAAAATGGAAATATGTGTATGTGTGTGTGATATGATAATTGAGCGGTACGATGGAAATTGTGTGTGTGGCATGAGTTAATGCCAAATTGTGCTTTGGAGTTGCCTATGTTTTGCCGAAATGTCGATTCATTTCTATTTCGGCAAATTCCGGGCAAACTCTAGATCTATATGTCCTATTTTTAGGGAAGGTCATGCCGAATTTTTGTATGACTTTGATGCCTTCACGCATTTTTATAATCAATTTGTTTATGTTTACCGTGCATACGTTCATGATGGTCAGTGGAACGATGTTGGACAGGTGGTTGCGGTCGGCGGTGCTGGACATGAAAGAAAATAACCTGATAGAGGTTTTATGTCCGTGTCAAAAATGCAAAGGAATAGTTTGGCTCGACCCCTTTTACGATGGTCGTGTCGAACCACACCTGCTCATGATTGGCTTCATGGATGGCTATACTCGGTGGATAATTGAAGATGAGGATTACGATGTTGAGGACGCCACAGGGCAGGCAATGACAACACAGGGCAAGACAAAGAGATGATCGACAATGGCGGTGGGGAAGAGGCCGAACATGGCAGCGGAGAAGGGGCCGGACATGGCGGAGGAGAAGGGGCCGGACATGGCGGCGGAGAGAACATGGACTCCACGCAGTAGAGTTCGTCGGTAATAAGTTCAATCGTGCGAGACCTCATGTTCAAGCACTGCTTCGCAAGGAGACGAGTACTGAGAGAGCTGCTTCTAGAGAGGAGGCTAAGCTGCAGCAACTGGTGGTAGACTCGAACACTCCATTGTATGATGGTTGCAATCCTGAGGTGACCCGCTTGAGTTTCACACTCTAGCTCCTGAAGACGAAGGCTAAAAACAAATGGACCGACACTAGCCTCGATGAGGATCTCAAGTACCTAAAGGATGTTCTTCCCGCGGGGAATCTATGTCCTACTAGTGTTGATGAGGCCAAAAAGATCGTGTGCCCTCTTGATCTGCCGCATGTTAGATACCATGCATGCATCAACGATTGCATAATTTATCGGAAGGAGCACGTGGAAAAAACAAGCTGTCCGGTGTGCAATGCTTCTCGATACAAGAAGTCCGGGAAGAAATGTCCCCAGAAAGTTGTATGGTACTTACCGATCACTCCCCGTCTCCAGCGGTATTTCGTCGATCCCAAGGAAGCAAAGCTAATGAGCTAGCACGCAGAGAGGAAGAAGCCCGACGATGGAGATGATCCGAAGCTCAGACACGTCAAGGATGGAAGCCAGTGGAGAGCATTGAACAACTTCTATCGATATTTCGAATGTGATGCAAGGAACATCATGCTCGGCGCGTGTACCGATGGCATGAATCCGTTTGGCAACCAGAACACCAACCATAGCACATGGCCCGTGTTTGTATGGATGTGCAACCTCCCCCCTAGTTGTGCATGAAGTCGAAGTACATTCACATGAGCATGCTGATTCAAGGGCCGAAACAATCGGGAAATAGTATTAATCTGCATTTGGGGCTACTTCAAGAGGAGTTAGACACGTTATGGAAAACACCGACCAAGACATGGGACGCCAGCAAAGGCGAGTATTTCTACATGAGAGTTGTGCTGATCACGACGGTGCACGACTATCTCGGTTATTGATATGTTGCAGGCCAGGTGTGCCATGGATATTGTGGATGCACGCGGTGAATGGATGATACGACATCACAGCAGCTAACGTCAAGGAAAGATGGCGGGTCTGGAAAAATCGTGTACATGGGGCATCGAAGATGGCTTGAACCGGACAACCCGTGGAGGAACCATGGAGATCTATTCAATGGTCACGCTGAGTATCGAGGACCTCCACGTAAGCAGAGCGGCGCCAAAATTGATGAGCTGTTGAAAAACTGGGAGCAGTGCCCCGCACCGGGAAAGACGATGAAAAAGGGGCTGGAGCCGCTGCTGAAGGTATGGAAGATGAGGTCTGTGTTCTATGACATGGAGTACTGGCACAAACTTGATACACCTCATTGCCTTGATCAAATGCATATCTGTGAGAATGCCCTTGAGAGCTTGCTCGCGACACTGATGAACATGCCGGAGAAGACCAAGGATGGTCCGAGCAAGAAAAGACTTGCAAGATTTGAATATCAGGGAAGATCTGCACATGCCACCCCGTAAAAAGTCAAACTAGACAGAGACGGAGACAGAGGCGCGGGAGAAGAAGGGCAAGAAAATAAAGGAAGAGAAATATTGCCCCCCTTCTTGCTTCACCTTAAGTCAGGCTGAGATCGATCAATTCTTTAAGTGCCTTACCGGAGTCAAAGTTAGTTCCTATTACCGTGGCAAGATAAGCAGATTCTAGACACAGACAAGAAAAGGTTTACCAGGATGAAGTCCCATGACTGTCATGTGATGATGACGCAGATACTACCTGTTGCCCTTAGAGGGATAATGGACAAGCACGTCCGTGACACGCTTATTGCTCTCTGCAACTTTTTTGACGTCATCTCTCAAAAGTCGATCAGTGTGAAGCAGCTCCGAAGGCTACAGGAAGAGATCGTTGTGATACTGAATGAACTTGAGATGTACTTCCCGCCCGCGTTCTTTGACGTGATGGTGCATCTGTGTGTCCATATTGTGGACGACATAATAGACCTGGGGCCGTCATTCCTGCACAACATGATGCCGTTTGAGAGGATGAATGGGATCATCAAAGGATTCATTCGTAACATGTCCCGTCCGGATGGAAGCATCGTCCAGGGCTATCTGACACAAGAGTGCATCTCTTTCTGCGAGAATTTTGTATATGGCGCAGACCAGCCGCCTGGTGTTAGTGTTGGTTTCCCGTTAACAAGCACGATGGGAGGCTCGAAGGAGAAGGTCACTCCAACGGTCGCATGGAACTGCACGTGGCATACTCAGATCAACGCAGCGACTTTGACAGAGCAAACTTGGTAGTGCTACAACACCTAGACGAGGTAGATCCTTTCGTGGCACTGCACAAAGAAATTATCGCAATGAAGTATCGTGACCGGGGGTATGCAGGATGGACGCAGAAGTTACTAGAGAGCACAACTCCACTTTCCTCCATTGGTTCAAAGGGCATATTATTGCTAATCCCCCGGAGGAGGGCTGTAAGGATGGATTTCTCATATATGCCTTAGCGCATGGCCCCTCGCCCAACCTCGTAACCTATCAGGCATATGATATCAACGGATACATGTTCTACACAGAGGCCAAAGATATGGACAGTGATGATTAGAACTCAGGTGTGACGATGGAATGCATGACCAGCAGCAACAACGACGCAACTGAAAGATTTTACGGAAGGGTCGAGGAGATCTAGGAGCTTGACTACTCTGGACTGCACAACACGGCGATGTTCCGTGTGAGATGGGCTAAGAATGTCGAAAGAGAAAACCGGAATTTCACTACCATGATTATACCCGACGCTAAGAGCGCTATCGCGAATGCTATCGCAAAAAACAAGCCATGGGTACACGCTAAGCACGTGACGCAATGCTTCTTCATAACCGACCCGCGCAATCCCAGCCGTGTTGTCGTGAGGAGAGGCAAAAGGAACATCATTGGAATGGATGGTGTGGCCAACGAGGAAGACTACAATTAGTATGGCAACCCAATGAGGGAAGATGACGATGATGATGAAGTATACGTCAAAAGAAGAAGCAATACTACATTAGCTAAGAAAAATCGTACTCCATGGAAAAGGAAAAGTCACAATGAGGGGCTCAATTATTCTTCAACGAACAAGAAAGGAAAGAAGTTGACTCAAAAGAGAAAACGTCAACGCTGAGGAACCGTATGTTATCGGTCAAATGATGTTCCTATTTTGTATACACACTTAGCCATTATTATGTATATGTTCCTATTTTGTGTATACATACTTAACCGTCAAATGATGCAATATATATCGCCTTCCCTTCGTTCGCTGCTCTCGGAAAAAAAGAAATGAAAAGTGAGAGAAAATAAAGGAAAATAAAATAGAAGGAAACAAATAGGAAAGAGCTACAGCTAGTCAAGATAGCAGTAGCGGTTTCTACACAAAACCGCTATAGCTACCTGGAGTAGCTATAGCGCGTTTTGTTAAAATGCGCTACTGCTATGCCCACTTAACCCCCCAAATCCCCACCCCTCTCTCCATCCCGCCTCTTTTCCCCCAAATCCCCACACTCTCTCTTCCCCATCGTGCCGCCGGAGCCCTGCCCTCGCCGTGCACCTGCGCTCTCCCCCGACCCCGACCCCGGCACCGGCGCCAACTCTGACCCCCGGGCCCGACCCCCACCTCGGCGCTTGCCCACGACCCCGACCCCGGCTCCGGCCCCGACGCTCGACCCCGACTCCGACCCCAACCCCGACCCCTCCCAACCTCGGCCATCGTTGGGCCTGCACTCTCTGTAAGCCCCCCCACCACTCCTCCTCTCTCTAGTACCTAGGGTTCTTTGGTTAAAAGACCTAGGTTTTAGTTAGGGCAGATGGTTAATAGGTTATATATTTAGTTATGAATTTAGCTAGGTTTTTTCCCCAAGTTCTATATTTTTCTTCCTTTTATATGAAAATTTGAAGTGGACATGTGATATGTGGACATGTGATGTTTTGGACATGTCATATTTGGAATTTGGACATTTTATTTGGACATGATGATTATGTGCAGGGTAAATGATCCGAGTGGCCTATGTTACGCCGGAATGTTGATTCATTTCCGTTCCGGTGAATTTCAGGCGGTCGATATGTCCAGTTTTTAGAAAAGGTCATGCCGAAAATTTCCGTGAATTTTGGCATGATTTGTGCTAGATAGTAGGCATATCGAGTGACGGGAGTTGCTGGGAAACGACATTCCGGCAAACATAGATTTCTTTTTTATGTCATTTCTCATTTTTCATAGTTTTAGAATTAAATGAGGAGACTTAATCATAGGAAACATGTCGAACAACGAAGAAACTGGGCCTTTTGACCAAGATGCAGACGAGATGGATTATGAGGGTGAACAAGAGTACATAGACTTTTTGACTGCTAAGAAAAGTCAAGGTTTTCAGGTTGGCCTCGATGATGGTACTGACGCCGACATCGACACCGACGGCGCTGGCACCGATGGTGGCGCTGAGACCGATGGTGGCGCTAAGACCGGCGAGGAAGGTACCAGCGGGGAAGATACCGACGGGGAAGGTACCGACGCCTATGCCGCTGCCGAAAAGAAGAAGCAGAAGAAGCAAAGGATACGAAAACCTAACAAACTTGGGATTGGACGACTGGTGATCACAAAGATGGCACCTGGCAAGTTTGAGCCATTAGAGCCAGAAGAACCTCGCAAGTGCTATGGGAACCAAGTAGGATGCATCCTACGGGAATGCGCGAGCATCAACGACGATGACTTAAGGAGTAAAGAACATTTGACGCAATTGCTCCTAACAAAATTGCACAAGAGATTCAAGTTCCCCGACCGGGATGATAACATAGAACAACCGTGGGATTATCCAAAGATGAAAAAGATTAACAATCACACCATGGGCATGTTCAGCATTATTTGGCCTCCTAGAAAGGGAGGGTGAAATGAGTTATTGATGCTGAGGAACCCCTGGCCAAGATTCTGGAGGAAAATCCGACACTTACGGAAGAGGAGTTCAAAAAGTTCAAGGACACTTGCGCTACCGAGGTAGCCAAGGCTAAGGTTGCGAAATTCAAGAGCCTTCAACAAAGGAACATGGGGAAGCATCGCCTCGGAAGCCATGGCTACCTCGGTAAAAGGCCCATATGAGATAAGGAGGACGCTGAACCTGAAGCCGCAGGTATCCTAGACCCGTTCATGAAGTTCACCAACCCCTTGGAGCGTGACTTCATCAGGGCCCACTACAAGTGGGAGAAGGAAAATAAGGATTTTTACACGGACCAGATCAGAAGGAAATTGATTAGACTACTGGTAATTATTCTTTTACCACCTTACATTTAACTCCAGATCTAGTCGACTACACATTCCTAAATGTTCACGTTCCTTCTGCAGGAGAAGCAACACCAGCTTGCAGCCGAAAGCCCTAATTATCCGATGAGGCCCAAGTGGGCACTACAAAAAAATACACTTCCGTGATGATACGTGTTTGTCACAGTAGGTCGCGTTTTCTGTCATGCATGTACATCCATGACAAATTTATGACAGAATCAAGATAGTCATACCTGTGCTGTCATAGAAGTGTTCCATGACATTACCGAAATTATCATCACGGAAGTGTTCACTTCCATGACAATAAATCGCGCGTCACAGAAGTGCTTTCAAGGGTGACCGACACGTGGCATCCACCGTAACGGAACGCTGTTAAGCTATCGGGTCCGGTTTTGGATCCGATAATCCGTTAACAGCCCGGGCCAATGGGGATTTTCCACGTGTAAAATCATCATTGGCCGCAGGAAACACGTGTTGCCTCACCGTTGGGACATATGTCGTCCACTCATTGGACAGGAGGAGCCTATGGTAGGTCGACACGTGGCACGGCCCAACAGTGGCCCATTCCGGTGAGAAAGGCCGGCCCAGTAAAAATTAGCAGGCCGACCCATATAAGGCCTACTTGTGTCAGGTCCATTTAAGCCCACGACCCATATGAGATGTGCCAATTCGGCCCGTCAACGGCCCGTTAAAGATTTGACACCATTGCAGCCCATCGTCAATTCGAGCCTGTTAACAGCCTGCTATATATTTGGGCTCAATATCGGCCTGATGAGATTTCGGCCTATTAACGGCCCATTTAATGGATGGGCCAATTTTTAGGATGTACATCTTTCGGCCTTTTAGCAACCCATTTAATTGTTGGGCTGATTTCCGGCCCAGTGTATCTTTCAGCCTGTTGACATCCCATAAATCTGATGGGCCATTTGTAGTCGGACCTGAGTTTCGGCCTTTTAGCGGCCCATTTAACTGTTGGGCCAATTTCTGGCCCGGTGTCACTTTCAGCCTATTGACGGCCCATAAATTAGTTGGTCCATTTGTAGTCAGACCTGAGTTTTGGCCTTTTAGCGACCCATTTAAGTGTTGGGCCAATTCTCGGTCCTTTGTGCCTTTCAGCCTATTAACGGACCATAAATGAGTTGGGCCATTTGTAGTCGGACCTTAGTTTTGGCCTTTTAACGGCCCATGCCCGTCATGGTCCAATACCGGCCCGGTTTCTCTTTCGGCCCGCTAAAGGCCCACAACACAGTTAGGCCATTTACAATACGACCTGACTTTCGGCCTCTTAGCGGCCCATGCTCTTCATGGCCCAGTACAAGCCCGCTATCTCTTTCAGCCTGCTAAAGCCCTACAGTATAGTTGGGCCATATGTAGCCCAAACTTAGTAACGGCCTGTTAACGACCCGTGAAATAAATTGGGGCCACCTGTTGCCCGCTTTGATGTCTGCCTGTTAACGACCCGGGAGGTAAGAGGGCCGACCATTAACTTTCGGCCTAGTAACGGCCCATTAACTTAATGGGCCCACTAAAGTTTGTACATGTCTTTAGGCCAAATTAGATAATTTGAGCCCATTACGATGAGCAATTATGCATAGGACCAAAACCAATCAAGCAAAGGTACGACATACAGGGAATAACGTAGCACATCCAGCATATATTACAGGAAATTACATCCACTCGGCAATCAAAGATTGATGCCAGTGCAAGTAAATGAGTAGAACCTAACCATCTACAACGTCACAATCTGCAACCTCAGCACAGATGACGCCCATAAACATGTGGGCAAGTTCTTGCTGCTTTGCTACACTGTCTCTGAAAATATTGATCAGTTGTTGTGTCGCATGACTCTGCACCTCTGATTGATCCACCATTTCCATCATTGCTTTAGGCATTAATGTTGGAAATATGCCCTAGAGGCAATAATAAAAGTATTATTATTATATTTCCTTGTTCATGATAATTGTATTTTATTCATGCTATAACTGTATTATCCGGAAATCGTAATACACGTGTGAATACATAGACCACAATATGTCCCTAGTGAGCCTCTAGTTGACTAGCTCGTTGTGATCAACAGATAGTCATGGTTTCCTGGCTATGGACATTGGATGTCGTTGATAACGGGATCACATCATTAGGAGAATGATGTGATGGACAAGACCCAATCCTAAGACTAGCACAAAAGATCGTGTAGTTCATTTGCTAGAGCTTTGCCAGTGTCAAGTATCTCTTCCTTCGACCATGAGAGCGTGTAACTCCTGGATACCGTAGGAGTGCTTTGGGTGTATCAAACGTCACAACGTAACTGGGTGACTATAAAGGTGCACTACAAGTATCTCCGAAAGTATCTATTGTTTTATGCGGATCGAGACTGGGATTTGTCACTCCGTGTAAACGGAGAAGTATCTCTGGGCCCACTCGGTAGGACATCATCATATGCGCAATATGACCAAGGAGTTGATCACGGGATGATGTGTTACGGAACGAGTAAAGTGACTTGCCGGTAACAAGATTGAACAAGGTATTGGATACCGACGATCGAATCTCGGGCAAGTAACATACCGATAGACAAAGGGAATTGAATACGGGATTGATTAAGTCCTTGACATCGTGGTTCATCCGATGAGATCATCGTGGAACATGTGGGAGCCATCATGGGTATCCAGATCCCGCTGTTGGTTATTGACCGGAGAACGTCTCGGTCATGTCTACATGTCTCCCGAACCCGTAGGGTCTACACACTTAAGGTTCGATGACGCTAGGGTTATAAAGGAAGTTTGTATGTGGTTACCGAATGTTGTTCGGAGTCCCGGATGAGATCCCGGATGTCACGAGGAGTTCCGGAATGGTCCGGAGGTAAAGATTTATATACGGGAAGTCCTATTTTGGCCACCGGAAGGTTCTAGAAGGTTCCGTAGTGGGGCCCACCTGCATGGGGGGACCCACATGGACGTGGGTAGTGGGGGCAAGGCCCCACACCCCTGGTCAAGGCGCACCAAGATCCCCCCTTAGAAGGAATAAGATCATATCCCGAAGGGATAAGATCAAGATCCCTAAAAAGGGGGGATAACAATCGGTGGGGAAGGAAATAATGAGATTTCTTTCCTCCCACCTTGGCCAACGCCCCAATGGACTTGGAGGGCAAGAAACCAGCCCCTCCACCCCTATATATAGTGGGGAGGCGCATGGGAGCTATACACGAAGTTCTGGCGCAGCCCTCCCCCTCTCCCAAGTACTCCTCTTCTCCCGTGGTGCTTGGCGAAGCCCTGCAGGATTGCCACGCTCCTCCACCACCACCACGCCGTTGTGCTGCTGCTGGATGGAGTCTTCCTCAACCTCTCCCTCTCTCCTTGCTGGATCAAGGCGTGGGATACGTCACCGGGCTGTACGTGTGTTGAACGCGGAGGTGCCGTGCGTTCGGCACTTGATCATCGGTTATTTGAATCACGACGAGTACGACTTCATCAACCCCGTTCACTTGAACGCTTCCGCTTAGCGATCTACAAGGGTATGTAGATGCACTCTCTTTCTACTCGTTGCTGGTCTCTCCATAGACAGATCTTGGTGACACGTAGAAATTTTTTGAATTTGTGCTACGTTCCCCAACAGTGGCATCATGAGCTAGGTCTATTGCGTAGATTCTTTGCACGAGTAGAACACAAAGTAGTTGTGGGCGTTGATGTTGTTCAATATGCTTACCGTTACTAGTCCAATCTTGTTTCGACGGTATTGTGGGATGAAGCGGCCCGGACCGACCTTACACGTACTCTTACGTGAGACAGGTTCCACCGATTGACATGCACTTGGTGCATAAGGTGGCTAGCGGGTGCCAGTCTCTCCCACTTTAGTCGGAACGGATTCGATGAAAAGGGTTCTTATGAAGGGTAAATAGCAATTGGCATATCACGTTGTGGTCTTGCGTAGGTAAGAAACGTTCTTGCTAGAAACCCATAGCAGCCACGTAAAACATGCAACAACAATTAGAGGACGTCTAACTTGTTTTTGCAGGGTATGCTATGTGATGTGATATGGCCAAGAAGAATGTGATGAATGATATGTGATGTATGAGATTGATCATGTTCTTGTAATAGGATTCACGACTTGCATGTCGATGAGTATGACAACCGGCAGGAGCCATAGGAGTTGTCTTTATTTATTGTATGACCTGCGTGTCATTGAAGAACGCCATGTAAACTACTTTACTTTATTGCTAAACGCGTTAGTCATAGAAGTAGAAGTAGTCGTTGGCGTGACAACTTCATGAAGACACGATGATGGAGATCATGATGATGGAGATCATGGTGTCGTGCCGGTGACGATGATGATCATGGAGCCCCGAAGATGAAGATCAAAAGGAGCAAAATGATATTGGCCATATCATGTCACTATTTGATTGCATGTGATGTTTATCATGTTTATGCATCTTGTTTACTTAGGACGACGATAGTAAATAAGATGATCCCTTACAAAATTTCAAGAAGTGTTCTCCCCTAACTGTGCACCGTTGCTACAGTTCGTCGCTTCTAAGCACCACGTGATGATCGGGTGTGATGGATTCTTACGTTCACATACAACGGGTGTAAGACAGTTTTACACAGCGAAAACACTTAGGGTTAACTTGACGAGCCTAGCATGTGCAGACATGGCCTCGGAACACGGAGACCGAAAGGTCGAGCATGAGTCGTATGGTAGATACGATCAACATGAAGATGTTCACCGATGATGACTAGTCCGTCTCACGTGATGATCGGACACGGCCTAGTTGACTCGGATCATGTGATCACTTAGATGACCAGAGGGATGTCTATCTAAGTGGGAGTTCATAAGATGAACTTAATTATCCTGAACATAGTCAAAAGACCTTTTGCAAATTATGTCGTAAGCTCGCGCTTTAGTTCCACTGTTTAGATATGTTCCTAGAGAAAATATAGTTGAAAGTTGATAGTAGCGATTATGCGATCAGTAGAAAGCTTATGTCCTTAATGCACCGCTCAGTGTGCTGAACCCCAACGTCGTTTGTCGATGTTGCGAACATCGGACATACACGTTTTGATAACTACGTGATAGTTCAATTAAATGGTTTAAGTAGAGGCACCAAAGACGTTTTCGAAACGTCGCGGAACATATGAGATGTTTCGAGGGCTGAAATTGGGATTTCAGGCTCGTGCCCACGTCAAGAGGTATAAGACCTCCGACGATTTTCTTAGCCTGCAAACTAAGGGAGAAAAGCTCAATCGTTGAGCTTGTGCTCAGATTGTCTGAGCACAACAATCACTTGAATCGAGTGGGAGTTGATCCTCCAGATGAGATAGTGATGTTTCCCCAAAGTCATTGCCACCAAGCTGCTAGAGCTTCGTGATTAACTATAACATATCAGGGATAGATATGATGATCCTTGAAATATTCATGATGTTTGACACCGCGAAAGTAGAAATCAAGAAGGAGCATCAATTGTTGATGGTTGGTGAAACCACTAGTTTCAAGAAGGGCAAGGGCAACAAAGGGATACTTCATGAAACGGCAATTCAGCTGCTGCTCTAGTGAAGAAACCGAAGGTTGAACCCAAACCCGAGACTAAGTGCTTCTGTAATAAGGGGAACAACCACTGGAGCAGCATTACCCTAGATACTTGGTAGATGAGAAGGCTGGCAAGGTCGATAGAAGTATATTGGATATACATTATGTTAATGTGTACTTTACTAGTACTCCTAGTAGCACCAGGGTATTGGATACCGGTTCGGTTGCTAAGTGTTAGTAACTCGAAATAAAAGCTACGGAATAAACGGAGACTAGCTAAAGGTGAGCTGACGATATATGTTGGAAGTGTTTCCAAGGTTGATATGATCAAGCATCGCACGCTCCCTCTACCACCGAGATTGGTGTTTGCGTTGAGCATAGACATGATTGGATTATGTCTATCGCAATACGGTTATTCATTTAAGGAGAATAATGGTTACTCTATTTTTGAATAATACCTTCAATGGTCTTGCACCTAAAGGAATGGTTTATTGAATCTCGGTCGTAGTGATACACATTTTCATACCAAAAGTAATAAGATAGTAATGATAGTACCACTTACTTGTGGCACTGCCATGTAAGTCATAATGGTATAAAACGCATGAAGAAGCTCCATGTTGATGGATCTTTGGACTCACTCGTTTTTGAAAAGTTTGAGACATGCGAACCATGTCTATTGGTGTATATGCATCAAGAAACTCCATGCAAATGGATCGTTCGGACTCACTTGATTTTGAATCACTTGAGATATGCAAATCATACCACATGGGCAAGATGACTGAAAAGCCTCATTTTCAGTAAGATGGAACAAGATAGCAACTTGTTGGAAGTAACACATTTTGATGTGTGCAGTCGAATGAGTGCTGAGGCATGCAGTGAATATCATTATGTTCTTACTTCACAGATGATTCGAGTAAATGTTGAGTATATTTACTTGATGAAACACAAGTCTGAATTATTGAATGGTTCAAGTAATTTCAGAGTGAAGTAGCAGATCATTGTGACAAGAGGATAAAATGTCTATGATATGATCATAGAGATGAATATCTGAGTTACGAGTTTTGGCACACAATTAAGACATTGTGGAAATTGTTTCGCAATTAATACCGCCTGGAACACCATAATGTGATGGTGTGTCCGAACATCATAGTTGCACCCTATTGGATATGGTGCGTACCATGATGTCTCTTATCGAATTACCACTATCGTTCATGGGTTAGGCATTAGAGACAACCACATTCACTTTAAATAGGGCACCACGTAATTCCGATGAGATGACACCGTATGAATTATGGTTTAGAGAAACCTAAGTTGTCGTTTCTTAAAAGTTTGGGGCTGCGACGCTTATATGAAAAAGTTTCAGGTTGATAAGCTCGAACCCAAAGCGGATAAAATGCATCTTCATAGGAAACCCAAAACAGTTGGGTATACCTCCTAATTCAGATCCGAAAGCAATATGGATTGTTTCTAGAATCGGGTCCTTTCTCGAGGAAAAGTTTCTCTCGAAAGAATTGAGTGGGAGGATGGTGGAGACTTGATGAGGTTATTGAACCGTCTCTTCAACTAGTGTGTGACAGGGCACAGGGAGTTGTTCCTGTGGCACCTACACCAATTGAAGTGGAAGCTTATGATATTGATCATGAAACTTCGGATCAAGTCACTCCCAAACCTCGTAGGATGACAAGGATGCGTACTACTTCAGAGTGGTACGTAATCCTGTCTTGAAGGTCATGTTGCTAGACAACAATGAACCTACGAGCTATGGAGAAGCGATGGTGGGCCCGGATTCCGATAAATGGCTTGAGGCCATAAAATCCGAGAGAGCATCCATGTATGAAAACAAAGTGTAGACTTTGGCAGAACGGCTCGATGGTCGTAAGGCTAATGAGTACAGATGGATTTCAAAAGGAAGACTGACAATGATGGTAAATGTCACCATTAAGAAAGCTCGACTTGTCGTTAAGATGTTTTCCGACAAGTTCAAGGAGTTGACTACGATGAGATTTTCTCACTCGTAGCGATGCTAAGAGTCTGTTGGAATTATATTAGCGATTACTGCATTATTTATGAAATCTTGCAGATAGGATGTCAAAACATTGTTTCCTCGACGATTTTAATGAGGAAAGGTTGTATGTGATACAACCAGAAGGTTTTGTCAATCCCGAAAGATGCTAATAAGTATGCAAAGCTCCAGCAATCCTTCTAAGGACTGGAGTGAGCATCTCGGAGTTGGAATGTATGCTTTGATGATGATCAAAATTTTGGGTTTGTACAAAGTTTATGAGAAACTTGTATTTCCAAAGAAGTGAGTGGGAGCACTATAGAATTTCTGATGAGTATATGTTGTTGACATATTGTTGATCAGAAATGACGTAGAATTTCTGGAAAGCATATAGGGTTATTTTGAAAGTGTTTTTCAATGGAAAGCCTGGATTAAGCTACTTGAACATTGAGCATCAAGATCTATAAGGATAGATCAAAATGCTTAATAATACTTTCAAATGAGCACATACCTTGACATGATCTTGAAGGTGTTCAAGATGGACCAGTCAAAGAAGGAGTTCTTGCCTGAGTTGTAAGGTACGAAGTTAAGACTTAAAGCTCGACCACGGCAGAATAGAGAGAAAGGACGAAGGTCGTCCCCTATGCTTAAGACGTAGGCTCTTCAGTATGCTATGCTGTGTACCGCACCTGAAGTGTGCCTTGCCATGAGTCAGTCAAGGGGTACAAGAGTGATCCAAGAATGGCTCACAGGACAGCGGTCAAAGTTATCCTTAGTAACTAGTGGACTAAGGAATTTTCTCGATTATGGAGGTGGTAAAAGAGTTCGTCGTAAAGGTTACGACGATGCAAGCTTGACACCTATCCGGATAGCTCTGAGTAGAGAGACCGGATACATATAATGGAGCAATAATTTAGAATAGCTCCAAGTAGAACAGTTGTTTGGAATAGCTCCAAATAGAGCGTGGTAGCTGCATCTAGGAGATGACATAGAGATTTGTAAAGCACACACGGATCTGAAAGGTTCAGACCCGTTGACTAAAACCTCTCTCACAAGCAACATGATCAAACATAAAACTCATTGAGTGTTAATCACATAGTGATGTGAACTAGACTACTGACTCTAGTAAACTCTTGGGTATTAGTCACATGGCGATGTGACCTGTGAGTGTTAATCACATGGCGATGTGAACTAGATTATTGACTCTAGTGCAAGTGGGAGACTGTTGGAAATATGCCCTAGAGGCAATAATAAAAGTATTATTATTATATTTCCTTGTTCATGATAATTGTCTTTTATTCATGCTATAACTGTATTATCCGGAAATCGTAATACACGTGTGAATACATAGACCACAATATGTCCCTAGTGAGCCTCTAGTTGACTAGCTCGTTGTGATCAACAGATAGTCATGGTTTCCTGGCTATGGACATTGGATGTCGTTGATAACGGGATCACATCATTAGGAGAATGATGTGATGGACAAGACCCAATCCTAAGACTAGCACAAAAGATCGTGTAGTTCATTTGCTAGAGCTTTGCCAATGTCAAGTATCTCTTCCTTCGACCATGAGAGCGTGTAACTCCTGGATACCGTAGGAGTGCTTTGGGTGTATCAAACGTCACAACGTAACTGGGTGACTATAAAGGTGCACTACAGGTATCTCCGAAAGTATCTATTGTTTTATGCGGATCGAGACTGGGATTTGTCACTCCGTGTAAACGGAGAGGTATCTCTGGGCCCACTCGGTAGGACATCATCATATGCGCAATGTGACCAAGGAGTTGATCACGGGATGATGTGTTACGGAACGAGTAAAGTGACTTGCCGGTAACGAGATTGAACAAGGTATTGGATACCGACGATCGAATCTCGGGCAAGTAACATACCGATAGACAAAGGGAATTGAATACGGGATTGATTAAGTCCTTGACATCGTGGTTCATCCGATGAGATCATCGTGGAACATGTGGGAGCCATCATGGGTATCCAGATCCCGCTGTTGGTTATTGACCGGAGAACGTCTCGGTCATGTCTACATGTCTCCCGAACCCGTAGGGTCTACACACTTAAGGTTCGATGACGCTAGGGTTATAAAGGAAGTTTGTATGTGGTTACCGAATGTTGTTCGGAGTCCCGGATGAGATCCCGGACGTCACGAGGAGTTCCGGAATGGTCCGGAGGTAAAGATTTATATATGGGAAGTCCTATTTTGGCCACCAGAAAATGTTCGGGATTTTTCGGTATTGTACCGGGAAGGTTCTAGAAGGTTCCGGAGTGGGGCCCACCTGCATGGGGGGACCCACATGGACGTGGGTAGTGGGGGCAAGGCCCCACACCCCTGGTCAAGGCGCACCAAGATCCCCCCTTAGAAGGAATAAGATCATATCCCGAAGGGATAAGATCAAGATCCCTAAAAAGGGGGGATAACAATCGGTGGGGAAGGAAATAATGAGATTTCTTTCCTGCCACCTTGGCCAACGCCCCAATGGACTTGGAGGGCAAGAAACCAGCCCCTCCACCCCTATATATAGTGGGGAGGCGCATGGGAGCTATACACGAAGTTCTGGCGCAGCCCTCCCCCTCTCCCAAGTACTCCTCTTCTCCCGTGGTTCTTGGCGAAGCCCTGCAGGATTTCCACGCTCCTCCACCACCACCACGCCGTTGTGCTGCTGCTGGATGGAGTCTTCCTCAACCTCTCCCTCTCTCCTTGCTGGATCAAGGCGTGGGATACGTCACCGGGCTGTACGTGTGTTGAACGCGGAGGTGCCGTGCGTTCGGCACTTGATCATCGGTGATTTGAATCACGACGAGTACGACTTCATCAACCCCGTTCACTTGAACGCTTCCGCTTAGCGATCTACAAGGGTATGTAGATGCACTCTCTTTCTACTCGTTGCTGGTCTCTCCATAGATAGATCTTGGTGACACGTAGGAAAATTTTGAATTTCTGCTACGTTCCCCAACAATTAATTGGTTCACAAACATACATTTATTCCGTTGCATTCGAGACAGAGGATACTGAACAGATTCAGATGGCGATTTTGGCATGCTTGCATTATTGATAGTGGAGAGTGTCTCGACCACTGCATCATAACATAAATTAGGACGGGAACCAAACAGATTAATCATGAGTTATTGCCATATTATCTGGCCTAGATTTACTGGAAAGAAACAATGGGGTTGCCTTGCTGTTTTTAGAGTTTGTCTTCTTATCTTCAGCAGCCTGCACAAAATTAACACACTAGCATTGCTATCATTGGCCAATTCAGATAATAGGAAAGCAACATTGACACAATGAACGTTTCGGCAACTAGCCTACACCAAATTAACACAATATGGCACAACTATCATCAGCCAGGTAAGGTAGTACGAAAGCAACATTGACACAATGAATGAATGGGCAACCAGAGAAGCACTACAATTCAGTAATGTGCGTGATATGAGATAGTACATTCATGCAGCTTAGTATGCAAAACTACCAGGCAGTTTTCCTTACAAAAATCAACATTGGCGCCTTTAACATTTTGCTACAACTAACTTTAGATCAGATAAAGGTTAGATTCACGCCGATTAATAAAATACATGTTGATGTAAAAATATAGTGATCCTCGAATACGATCAGCATTGGAGCATAGAGAATTCCCGCAAGATATTTTCCTCGAATATGATCCCAATGGAGGAAGTCTTCTATCGTTTAACCTTATTTTCTAAAAGAGAGATGGGTAAGAAACATGTAGAAAATATGATCAGAATGCTATAAAATTTCATGATGCAAGGATACGCACACGCTTCTTAGAATGGAGTTGACATTCTTTTGCTGGACTGGAGCGGACTAGTTCTTTGGCCACTGGAATCTGCTTATTATTAGTGGGAGTTGGGTTTCTCTGTGCTGGAGCAGTATCTATGAAAAATGGAGTTGGTTTATTATCTCCTGGCGTTTGGATCTTTTGCAAAGACCTGGTTTGTAACCCTTCAGATTCTAACATAGCCATCTTCCCCTTGCATGCCTTATATAGAAGAATGGCGATTCAGTTATAAAACATGCTACAACAGAGATGGAATAGGTACTGAAGAATAGAAAGGCATGACATATTGACACGTATTCCCTCCATCCAGAAATAAATGGATGGGTCTAGGCGTATTTCAGTTCTAGATTCATCCAGTTTTATCCATTTCTGCGATAATTCGGACGGAGGGAGTATGATGTAAGAGCTAGGGATACGACAGGACAACACAGTAAAGAAAAACACTGTAAAACCCACTGCAGAACCAAAGTATTCAAACCCACTGATATGAGATAGTACACTCATGCAGCTCAGGATGCAAAACTACCAGGCAGTTTTCCTTACAAAAATCAACATTGTGGCCTTTAATCATACATTTTGCTACAACTAAATTTAGATCAGATAAATGTTGGATTCACGCCGATTAACAAAATACATGCTGATGTAAAAATATAGTGATATACAACAGGTACTTATATCTACATCGGAGCACAGAGAATTCCCGCAAGAATCTTTCCTCATAAACGATACCATTGCAGAAATTCTTCTATCTGTTAAGCTTATTTTCTAAAAGAGAGATGGGTAAGAAACATATAGAAAATATGATCAACATGCTATAAAATTTCATGATGCAAGGATACGCACACCCTTCTTAGAATTGAGTTGACAAATTTTTGCTGGACTGGAGCGGACTAGTTCTGTGGCCACTGGAATCTGCTTATTATCAGTAGGAGTTGGGTTTCTCTGTGCTGCAGCAGTATCTATAAAAACTGGAGTTGGTTTATTATCTCCTGGCGTTTGGATCTTTTGCAAAGGCCTTGTTTGTAACCCTTCATATTCTAACATAGTCGTCTTCCCCTTGCATGCCTTGTATAGAAGAATGATGCTTTAATTATAAAACATGCGACATCAGAGGGATGGAATAGGTACTGAAGAATAGAAAGGCATGACATATTGACATGTATTCCCTCCATCCAGAAAAAATGGATGGGTCTAGGCGTATTTCAGTTCTAGATACATCATTTTTTATCCATTTTGGCAACATGTAATCCGGACGGACGGAGTATGGTGTAAGAGCTAGGGATACGATAGGACAACACAGCAAAAAAAACACTAGTTGAATGTAAAACTATATGCTAGCAAAATACGTACAAAAATAACTAAGCCAACATACACGTGTATGATTGGGAAAATAAGATGGCATTGCAACAGAGCACTAGAACAACACTTCAAAGTAAAAAAAATGGTATGGCAGACAGATGAAGTACATACTGATGAATAACAATGCATAAGATATTCAGAAGCATGATGTCCAAATTAAGCAGATGTCATTGCGATAGAGTAGAAGACGGTACTTGAATTTGAAAACATGTTATCATGAATGCAATAGGTACTGAAAAACAGGAAGGCATGACATATTTACATGCATGATCAGCATGCTAAGCACATGGCATTGCAACAGAGTAGATACACTCCAGGACATTATATGCATGTTGTACCCATATCACAGGCCAAGTTAGAGCAAGGACCTTGTGGGGTGAAGAGGATTCATCATCTTTCTGCAAGTCTTCTTAAGAATTGCCTTTACATGTTCCATCATATTGGGTATCATTGACATCAAGTTTATTGGCCTTTACATTGCTCCGTGAGGTTCTTGTGGATATATCAGTGTGTGCAATTATATCTGACATGCATGGAAGACAACTAGTAGTCAGATTTATGTAATGAGTGCCTGTAGGGGACGACATAAATAGTAGGACTGGGGTTAACTAGCAGCAATAGGTCTCATAAACTAAAGGGAGAACACAGATGAAAGCTACATAATATGTATCGTTTGTACTCGAGATTAACTAGATGGCACACAAAAGTATTAAAGAACAACATAGGTAATACTAGAAGTGGTATAATACTATAATCACCAGCCTGTGGGATAGCATTGGCTGACGGATCATAACTATGGAACAACGTTACCTAAAGAACAAGTATCTTAGTTAAACTATGGAAGAGCATGAACTCCTGAACAAGACCCATAAGAGATCAGCATGAATATACAGTGAAATGTGATGATCTATTTTCCATGCTTAGATGAATAATAACGCCATAAATGTTGCACACAAGTAAGATGAGGGTACAACCTATCTAGCTGCCATCGATAGGAGTGAGCATCATGTGCTGACTTGTCGATGGCCCTATAGTTGTTGTGGCTGTCCATGTCGGGCACGCGCATTCGATGCAGGTAACTGTTGAGTGGGGACTATAACTCCCTTCTGGTGTATGCTTCCCTTGTTGGAGCAGCTACGGTGAGTCGGAAGACGGTGTGTCTGAAGATGCAGCTAACGCATAATGTTAAGAACGACATATCTCTTTGATCTGAAGAAATACACTAAGAGATCAACAGCAAGGTACGAGAGTGGTCACACATCTGTTGACTGAAGACTAAATTGGGGTCACATGATTTTATTTTATTTTGGTACTGTCCGATCTACGTCGGGTGGCTTAATGGCCGTCTTGTGCCTCCCGGATGACACTGTTCGGAATCTTCCCCGAAGAGCCAGCGACCAAC
Source organism: Triticum aestivum (assembly GCF_018294505.1). NCBI lineage: Eukaryota > Viridiplantae > Streptophyta > Magnoliopsida > Poales > Poaceae > Triticum > Triticum aestivum. The sequence goes on from NC_057795.1 coordinate 57,098,521, forward strand.
GATAGAGCATCCTGCCTCCGCCGTCCGTGGCCCCGGCCAAAACCCTACTCCCTGCCCCATCACATTGCCGTGGTTGCGCCGCCCCCGGGCCAATCCACAAAGACTCCCCGTCATCCAGATCCGGCGGCGGCAGTACCTTCAACCCACGCAACTCTAAAAGATAGCCATCTAAGTGCAGCTTCCGCGGTGAACTTGCGGCCCCGCACCCTTACGTTAGACACCAGCCAACCGGCAGCCTAGGAGCTCCGCCGCCTCTAGGGGTGCTGCTTCCCATTGGGAATCGATTGGCCCAGAATAAAAATTTAGACAACTGACGCCTAAATAAAGTGATTTGAGATGAGGGTGCGACCTATCTGGCGGCATGGTGAACTAGGCAGGTCCAGCTGCCGAGTCGATGAGGCCGGTGCGGTTGCGGTGGCGACCGGCGGCAGGGAAAGAGCGATGTCGCGACGGTCGATGGCTACGCGGAAGCAGCGCCAGGACTCTAGACGGATCCGAAGTTGGAGCCGCTCCGGCGCCATGAACAACGGCGGGGGTGAATCGGCTCCGGTACAGTTCACGCGGCCGTCGTCGAGGCAACACCAGTAGCACAGAGTAAGAGGCACACGGCCCAGTGCATGGTGGCAAATGGACAACGTCTCCGTCATTAGGGAGGAGGTTGGCTGTGAAATTGGTGCGGTGGGGGCGCCATGGAGGTGGGGCTGAGGTTTCGCGGCTCGGGAGAAGGGAGCTTCCCGTGGAGAAGGTGATTTGGCGCCCATGAGGTATGAATGAGGGCGGGCAGGGCGGGGGGGGGGGGGAATTGGGACGGGAGTGGAACCATGTCTTACAGACGCATTTGTCCGAAATGTGATGGGGAGTTACAGTTCTACCCTTGCCTATAGGCTTGTCGGCTTGGGTCTATGTACTGAGGGTCGGAAATAGTAGAGTAACTTTGCTTCTCCCCAAATAGTGGGCGGGAGCGATTTTGGGCGAGGAGGGCATGTTTTGAACTATAGTGTGCGCGAGCGATTTTGGGCGAGGAGAGCGTGTTTTGAAATAGTGGGTGTCGTGGTTCTAAGTCTGACATTAGTGTAGGGGGGTAGGAATGGAGAGGCAAGATCCTAGCTATGGAGTAGTTGTATACGCAAGGGATTTACGAGTTCAGGCCCTTCTCGGAGGAAGTAACAGCCCTACGTCTCGGAGCCCGGAGGCGGTCGACTGGATTATGTGCGTATGAGTTACAGGGGTGGAACCCTTTACACTGAGGAGGGTGGTGGCTTATATAGAGTCCGCCAGACCCCTCCGGCCCTCAGTTATGCAGGGTTTAAGATGCATTAAGATCGGGCATTACTGGTAACGCTACAAATAAAGTGCTATGATGACCATAAAAGCTACTTAATCACCGATCATTGGCGTGCAGAGTGACTTTAGGTCTCCTGGCTGTCGAGTGGATGGCTTCATGGTCGAGTGTCTTTGAGTCCGTCAAGTGGAACATTTCCGGGTCGATTGAAAGGTGATTTCTTCTAGATATGTCCTTGGGGAGGGTATCTTGGACAGGTCCATGACCCTACCCTGGGTACATAGCTTCATTATTAGCCGCCGAATGGATCGAGTTTTGAGTGGGGAAGGAGTTGAACACACTTCCGACCCATTTTCGTGGTATGCATATGTCTTGTTCTGGATCAATGAACTTTAGGTGATGGCACCAACTTATTTTTCAGTCGCCTTGATCCATTCTTCGTATCCGTCGAGTGAAGTTTTTTACCTGGAGAACTCCGAGCGACAGAGCGGAGGAGATCTTTTGTCTGACGAGTTGATCTGCTGCTTGCGGATTTAGCGGGATTCGCATTTCGGGAAGCGCGCGGGGCGGAGGAGGCCGCAGTAATCGGATGGGATAAGGCAGGAACGCCTCGATCTTCGTGCCACCTTTTTCGCCACGTATCACGCGCGCGACTGTTGCGGGATTTGTCAGGATCGTCCGGGCCTACAAGTCAGTCAATCGGAAGTAACCTCATATAAGGCGCCAGACGGGGTTTTTTGAACAGTGCGTTCTCATTTCCTCCTCTCTTCCCCAAACTTATCCGCCACGTTCGCTTCCGTCTCAGTGCCGCTGCCCCGTGGGCGTCTCGCTGGTGACGATGGTGAAAGAGAAGACGGCGGCCCTGGAGCGGGCGAAGAAAGCAACGACGAAGGCGAAGGGAAGGGCGACCAGTCGAGGCGGATCTTCATCGAGGGCCGGCCTGCCGCAGGGATGGATCTAGGGCGACTAGATCCGCTCGACGATTCGTCAAGCAGATCTTGACGACCTGGCCGATGGAGGACTGATCCCCCATGGATCGGCGTGGCTCCCGGGGAAGGAGTCTGAGCCGCAACCTCAGGAGGGTGAGTGCGTTCTCTTGGCCACCAATGTCGATCGTGGGTTTTCTTTGCCGCCTCACCCTTTTTTTTCGGGATTTCTGAATTTCTTTGGGGCGCAACTCCACCACTTCACACCCAACACCATCGTGTACCTTGCTGCTTTCGTGTCTTTGTGCGAGAATTTCTTGGGTTGTCGGCCTCATTGGGGTCTTTTCAAGCACATCTTCACCTGGCGCTCACAGATGGTGAAAAAGGCCAATCCGAGTGATAAGAAAACACAGGTGATTCAGATATGTGGGGGTCTTGGGGTTCAAATGAGGGGAAAAGTGCTTTTCCGGCCATGATCCTACCCGACTCGGTCCATGGATGGCAGTCGACCTGGTTCTACTACAAAGACCAGCCGACGCCAGGGCAGTCGACCGGACTCCCTCCATTTTCCATGGACCGAGTGAGGAAGCCTTCCTCTTTGAAGGTGATCCCGGAAGAGAAGGCGCAGGTTAAGGCGCTGGTCGAACATGTTATCCAACTTATCTGTGATGGGGTGACCGGCATGGACCTCTTGGAGGTCTTCCTCCGACGATGCATCCAGCCGCTTCAAGCTCGAGACCATCCGATGTGGTTGTATTCTAGCACTGAGGACACCACTCGGATCCACCCGGAGGAGATTGACGATGCCACGCTGGAGAGGTGGCTGGCGAGCATCACAGGGAACAAAGACAACCCCCGAGGAGCCAGGAGGATTCCTCCACTCGACCAATCATACGACATAGACAAGGTCCAATTCTGCATCTCTGACTGTGATCCTACTTTCTTCATTCTGTTCACTTAAAATGAGTCGACTGACTTTTGTCTTGTTTGTTGTCTTCTAGGCCACTACTGAGATGGACTCGATGCCCAACGGGGGGCAAGAACAGGCCGAGGAGGAAGAGGCGAGCGGAGGTGAAAGTGAGGAGGAGTGGCAATCTGATGATGAGGGGGAAGAGGATGACGATGTCTCCAGTGAAGAGGAAGAGGAGGAGGAAGTCGATCCTCCTCGCACGGAAAGGCGATCCAAGCTCACCCACAAACCCGCGAGTGAGCGTGGCAAAGCGACTGTGCCCGTTGGGCAATCGTCGACGTGCCCTCGAGCGGCTTCTCCGGCGCCGACTGAAAAAGCGCCGAAGCATCCACGAGTGGCGCCATCAAAGCCGCCGAAGGCCTTGCCCAAGATGAGAATGGCCATTCCCACCATTTCCGGGTAACAGCAGAACTTATGTTTTCTCGTTTAGCACGGACGAACTCTGGGTCGACTCATTGGCTATCCGACTGGTTTCTGAAATCTATAGTGCTGCTACTTCCGAGACCTCCACCAAGAACGAAGACCAGGAAATGGAAGACGCTGCCACCTCCAACCTTGGTACGCTCTCTGTAGTTTCACTTTTGGTCGATTGGATTTTCGATTTTAACTTTGTATTTTTCCTGTAGTTCCTCCTCATGTCATCGATCTCCCTGATGATGGCGACGAGGCGCCACTAAGGTCGAGGAGGAATGGAAAGGTGCCGGCTGGCAAGGCCACTCATACCGCATCAATGCCTGAGACATTGGTTCAAGAGGGTGGCAACATCACTCAGAATTCCGTGTCCTTCGCTGTGCCGCTGACGAGTGCCCGGCCTTCGTCGTCGACTGCTGACCCGCCCTCCCTTTTCGCCACACACCACGTCCCAGAGGACCAAGCGGGTGCTGCCAAGGAGGCTATACGCCAGGCGGGGATCATGATGGAGCAGGTGAAGGCGATCCGGGATGCCAGCCAAGCGGCCTATGATGCTAGCTCAGCCCTTCAGAGCAACGTCCAGGTTAGTTGGTCACCGCTTGTTCTGTTAGGATATGCTATCTGAAGACTTTTCTTTCCAAAGATCTTTGTATCTGTACACCCACTGGGTGTGTCGATTGAATTTTTGGATTGGTGGGGGCATGTTGAGTGCACCCACTGGGTGTAGTCCCCGAGACTATGGTGGACTGCTAGCAGTCGACTGTAGTCTTTGTATTTTTAATTTCTTCACTCTAACTTCTTCACTCGGTCTGGTCGGACCATGTCGAATGGAATCTTGGAACCGGTGGGGGCACGCTGAGTGCACCCACTGGGTGCAGTCCCCGAGACTATGGTGGACTGCTGGCAGTCGACTGTAGTCTGGAGAACCTATCTTTTGGTAGATCATGATGAGACCAAGGCTGACTGCTGGCAGTTAGCTATAGAGCTATAGTTTTAGGATCATAACCTCTTTGTCTCTTTCGGCCGACTGATCGGACCGAGTCGGTAGAGCCAGTGGGAGCACGCTGAGTGCACCCACTGGGTGTAGTCCCTAAGACTACTGTTGAATATTTTGATTCGGCTGTAGTCTTAGAAATGCTATGATTTTCCTCTTAGTCACTTGGAAGCAACCTATCTTTGATGTCCGTCGATTGACCCTTCGCAGCAATCCTGCGAGCTTGTGGCTCGCTATACTGAATTGGAAAACAAACATATCCATCTCGACCTTGACTTGAAGCTTGTTCAGGAGAACTTTAAGAAGGCGAAGGACAAGGCAAAAGGTATGATTGGTGAGAACTTGACAACTGTCTTTATCTTTCTGCCCATTCTTGATTCTGATCTCATTGTCATTTTGCAGATAAAATGAAGGAGGCTCTGAAGAAGAAGGACCATGACCTTGCCGAGGCACAGAAGGCGGCTTTGGACAAAACGAAGCTTGCGGAAGAAAAACTGGCTTCAGTCGGTAAACTTGATAAGGAGAACGCCAATCTGAAAGCTGCTCTCGACACGGCCAACAAGTAAGTCAGCCGTCTGAAGAATGACAAGATAGCTCTGAATGACAAGGCTGGTGAACTGGTGGGGAAGAAGAATGATCTGGAGGCTTATCTGGGAGGGCTCGCCAAGAAATTATTCATCATTCTTGAGGGTAATCTCTCTTATCCGACTGACTTGTAATCATCGACTTATCATAGAACCGCTGGTTTACCTTTGGATTGTGTTTACAGAATTCTGTCGAAACTTCGAGGAGGTGACCAGTCGAGTGGAGACAGGCTTGGACTCCATTAACTCTCTTGTGAAGGACGAAGCTGCTATGAACGTGCTCCGACTGGAGTCTCGTGTTGCTGGTGTGGTTGACTACATTGCTCGACTGAAGGTTGCGGCATCACGGATCGACATCACACTCTGTCCAGGAGCGACGCTTCAAAATGACCTCGAGTCTCTAATGACTTGACTGAATGAAGTTCCAGGTCGAGTGCCAGAATGGAAGAAATCTTCTGCCAGGTGTGGCGCCGATGTTGCTCTGTCCCTGGTCCATGTTCATTGCAAGGATGCGCGAGAGGAAAAGCTGGCGTCCATCAAAGTTGCCAATACCAAGAAGCACGACTTCCAATCTTTCATGGAGACCTTCATTGCTGCTGCCACTCGGATTGCTGACGAAATTGACTTGGACTAGTTTGATGCACCCTCCAGTCCTCCACCTGAGGAGTAAAAAACTTCTATGCTTCGTCTTAAAAATTTGCCTCGGAATGCCGAGTGCTTTTGTAACTGATAAACTTTTACAGGCTTGACGCCTAAGCACTTTCGAACCCGTAGGATATTATCTGAACTTGGCTTATCGTTGAATATGCTTGCACTTGCCTTCGAGCGAACTTTGTTCTTCACTCGGAGTATACTTTAGCGCTTGAGACGCGGCTCTGAGGTGGAAAACCCAGTCGACCTGCACTTCATCGCTCTTGCAGGTAGGGATGAAGCACATATTGCAGTCGACCTACGTCCTTGCGGATCGGGATGGAGTGCATGTTGTATTTGTGGCGTAGCTCCGAAGGAGAAGGCGACAATCGACCTGCACCTCATCGTCCTTGCAGAGCGCACATTGTATTTGTGGCGTAGCTCCGAAGGAGAAGGCGGCAGTCGACCCGCACCTCGTCATCCTCGCAGAGCGCACGTTTTGTTTGGGGCGTAGCTCCGAAGGAGAAGGTGGCAGTTGACCTGCACCTCGTCGTCCTTGCGAATCGGAATGGATTTCGTACTTAGGCAAGTACTGGACTGCAGCTAAGCCTCCTAGTGGGAGGGTTGCTCTCCACTCGGTAGGATTTTCAAATACTTAGGCAAGTACTGGACTGCAGCTAAGCCCCTCAACGGGAGGTTTGCTCTCCACTCGGTAGGATTTTCAAATACTTAGGCGAGTACTGGACTGCAGCTAAGCCCCCGAGTGGAAGGTTTGCTCTCCACTCGGTAGGATTTCAAATACTTAGGCGAGTATTGGACTGCAGCTAAGCCCCCTGAGTGGGAGGTTTGCTCTCCACTCGGTAGGATTTTCAAATACTTAGGCGAGTACTGGACTGCAGCTAAGCCCCCGAGTGGGAAGGTTTGCTCTCCACTCGGTAGGATTTTCAAATACTTAGGCGAGTACTGGACTGCAGCTAAGCCCCCGAGTGGGAAGGTTTGCTCTCCACTCGGTAGGATTTTCAAATACTTAGGCGAGTACTGGACTGCAGCTAAGCCCCCGAGTGGGAGGTTTGCTCTCCACTCGGTAGGATTTTCAAATACTTAGGCGAGTACTGGACTGCAGCTAAGCCCCCGAGTGGGAGGTTTGCTCTCCACTCGGTAGGATTTTCAAATACTTAGGCGAGTACTGGACTGCAGCTAAGCCCCCGAGTGGGAGGTTTGCTCTCCACTCGGTAGGATTTTCAAATACTTAGGCGAGTACTGGACTGCAGCTAAGCCCCCGAGTGGGAGGTTTGCTCTCCACTCGGTAGGATTTTCAAATACTTAGGCGAGTACTGGACTGCAGCTAAGCCCCCAAGTGGGAGGTTTGCTCTCCACTCGGTAGGATTTTCAAATACTTAGGCGAGTACTGGACTGCAGCTAAGCCCCCGAGTGGGAGGTTTGCTCTCCACTCGGTAGGATTTTCAAATACTTAGGCGAGTACTGGACTGCAGCTAAGCCCCCGAGTGGGAGGTTTGCTCTCCACTCGGTAGGATTTTCAAATACTTAGGCGAAACGGATTCGCAGCTAAGCCCCCGAGTGAGAGGCTTGCTCGTCACTCGGTAGGGATTTTTTTTGCAAACTTAGGCGAAATGGATTTGCAGCTAAGCCACCCACTGGGGGATTTCTCACGTAAACAAAAGCAATAACAATCACTGGGAAAATTATAATACTCTTGTCTTCGATAAACAAACTACAGAGGTACTTTTTATTACATCTCATCCGAGTGAGTACTTAAGTATAAAAGGGGCGGAGCAGCTCCGCATTCCAAGTTCGTGGCTCATCAATCTGGCGATCGACATTGTAAAGACGGTATGCTCCATTGTGGAGAACTTTGGTGACGATGAAGGGGCCTTCCCAAGTAGGAGCGAGTTTGTGTGGCTTTTGTTGATCCACTCGGAGGACCAAGTCTCCTTCTTGGAAGGCTCGACTCTTGACGTTTCTGGCATGGAATCGATGCAAGTCCCGCTGATAGATAGTCGATCGGATCATGGCCATCTCTCTTTCTTCTTCTAGAAGGTCGACTGCGTCCTGCCGGGCTTGTTCTGCTTCATCTTCAGAGTAGAGCTCGACTCGGGGTGCATTGTGAAGCAGGTCACTCGGCAGAACTGCTTCAGCTCCATAGACCAGAAAGAATGGAGTTCGCCCAGTCGACCGATTAGGAGTAGTCCTCAATCCCCAAATAACGGATGGAAGTTCGTCGACCCACGCGCCTGCTGCGTGTTTGAGATCACGCATCAACCGGGGTTTCAGTCCTTTGAGAATTAGGCCGTTTGCTCTTTTTGCTTGTCCATTCGACTAGGGGTGAGCGACGGAAGCGTAGTCGGCTCGCATGCCTTGAGAAGCGCAAAAGGCTCTGAATTGATCGGAATCGAAGTTCAAGCCGTTATCTGTGATGATGCTGTGCGGAACTCCATATCTGAATATCAACTCTGTGATGAAGCTAATAGCAGTGCCGGCATCAAGATTCTTGATAGGCTTGGCTTCGATCCACTTAGTGAACTTGTCGACTCCCACCAGCACATGGGTGAAGCCGCTCCTGCCAGTTCTCATTGGTCCAACCATATCCAATCCCCAAACGGCGAAGGGCCAGACGAGTGGAATGGTCTTCAAGGCTGAGGCGGGTTTGTGTGACATATTGGAATAGAACTGACATCCTTCACACTTGTCGACTATCTCCTTCGCCATTTCATTTACTCTTGGCCAGAAAAACCCCACTCAGTATGCTTTAGCCACAATGGTCCGAGAGGACGCATGATGACCATAGGTCCCCGAGTGGATATTGTTAAGAATTATCCGACCCTCTTCTGGTGTTATACATTTCTGACCGACTCCAGTCGCGCTTTCCCTGTACAGCTGTCCCTTTATCACAGTAAAGGCCTTGGATTGACGGACGATCTTTCGAGCCTCTTCTTCATTCTCTGGGAGCTCTTTCCTTAGGATATACGCGATGTACGACACTGTCCAGTCGGGAGTAATGACCAACACTTCCATGAACAAGTCGATCACGGCTGGAACTTCAACTTCAGTCGGATCTGTGGCACTTTTTGGCTGCAGGGCTTCTTCGGTGAAAGAATCCTCTTGAACTGATGGTGTGTGGATGTGTTCCAAAAACACATTACCAGGAATGGCTTCTCTCTTGGAACCTATTTTTGCCAAATCATCAGCCGCTTGATTTTTCAGTCGGGGTATATGATGAAGCTCTAACCCCTCGAATTTCTTCTCTAGCTTTCTCACTGCATTGCAGTAACTAGTCATGGATGGACTTCTTACGTCCCACTCCTTCATCACTTGGTTAACCACCAAATCTGAGTCGCCATAGACCATGAGGCGACGGACACCGAGTGAAATGGCCATACGCAACCCACACAAAAGTGCTTCGTATTATGCTTCGTTATTGGAGGAATCAAAGTGAATCTGGAGCACATATCTGAGCTTATCTCCTCGGGGGGAAACCAACACTACCCCAGCACCGGAACCATTCAGCATCTTAGAACCATCAAAGAACATGGTCCAGTGCTCCGAGTGAACTTGATTCGGCAATTGCTGTTTAGTCCACTCGGCGATGAAATCTGCTATTGCTTGGGACTTGATGGCTTTCTTTGCCTCAAACTTGATATCTAGGGGAAGGAGTTCAATCGCCCATTTTGCCACTCGACCAGTTGCATCTCTGTTGTGCAGAATCTCTGACAATGGAGCGTCGCTGACGACTGTAATGGAATGGTCAGAGAAGTAATGAGCAACCTTCTTCGTGGTCATATAAATCCCATATACAAGCTTCTGATAATGAGGGTATCTTTGCTTTGATGGGGTCAAAACTTCAGAAACATAATATACTGGGCGCTGAACTTTAAAGGCTTTTCCTTCTTCTTCCCGCTCGACCGTAAGTACTGTACTGACGACTTGTCCCGTGGCTGCAATGTAAAGCAGCAAAGGCTCTTTGCTGATTGGGGCAGCAAGCACCGGCTGGGTGGAGAGCAGGGCTTTTAGCTCTACAAACGCTGCATCAGCTTCAGGAGTCCACTCGAACTTGTCTGACTTCTTCATCAGTCGGTAAAGAGGCAATGCCTTTTCACCGAGACGAGAGATGAATCGACTTAAAGCGGCCAAGCAACCAGTAAGCTTCTGGACATCGTGCACACGCACAGGACGTTTCATTCGGAGTATAGTACCAACTTTTTCTGGATTGGCGTTGATTCCTCGTTCGGAAACGAGAAAACCGAGTAACTTTCCGCCAGGAACTTCGAATGTGCACTTTGATGGATTAAGCTTGATATCATACCTCCTGAGGTTGGCAAATGTCTCTGCAAGATCAGTCAGCAGGTCGGAACCTTTCCGTGACTTGACCACAATATCATCCATGTATGCTTCCACATTCCGACTGATTTGAGTGAGCAAACACTTCTGAATCATCCTCATGAACGTGGCTCCGGCATTCTTGAGGCCGAATGGCATGGTGACATAACAGTAGCACCCGAATAGGGTGATGAAAGCTGTTTTGATCTCATCGGGTCCATACAGACGGATCTGATGGTAACCGGAATAAGCGTCTAAAAAAGACAGGCGCTCACATCCCGCAGTTGAGTCGACTATTTGGTCGATGCGGGGGAGAGGAAAATGATCTTTCGGGCAGGCCCGATTGATATGTTTGAAGTCGATGCACATGCGAAGTGACTTGTCCTTCTTGGGGACCATGACAACATTGGCGAGCCACTCGGAGTGATAAATCTCTCGGATAAACTCCGCTGCTAAGAGCCGAGCCACCTCCTCGCCAATGGCCTTTCTTTTCTGGACGACGGACCGTCGAAGATGTTCTTTGACAGGTTTCACTTTTGAGTCAACTCATAGGCGGTGCTTAGCCAGCCCCCGGGGAACACCCGGCATGTCAGAAGGCTTCCATGCGAAGATGTCCCAGTTCTCACGGAGGAACTGGATGAGCGCTTCTTCCTATTTGGAGTCGAGTGTTGTAGAGATATGAGTCGGAGCAGCACTGGGGTCGGTCGGGTGAATGTGAATCGACTTTTTTCACCAGACGACTAAAACGCTGATTCCGTAGCGGGCCTCTTGGCTCGCAACAAATCACTCGGTCTGCGGTTTTCTGGTGTTCCTGTAGCTCTACCACTGCCATCTGAGCATCGGCGATCTTTGAGCCTTTCTGAAAGCACTCTTCTGCCTTCTTCCGATTGCGAATAACAGTGATGACACCTTCGGGGCCAGGCATCTTCAATTTGAGGTACACATAACATGGTTGAGCCATAAAACGTGCATAAGCTGGCCTGCCCAGAATAGCGTGATAAGCACTCTGGAAATCCACAACTTCAAACGTGAACCTTTCTTTGCGATAATTTTTGGAATCACCGAAAACCACATCAAGAGCAATTTGGCCGAGTGACTCAGCCTTCTTTCCAGGAATGACTCCATGGAAACTCATGTTGCTGGTACTGAGTCTGGACATCGGAATACCCATCCCTTTCAACGTCTCTGCGTATAGTATATTCAGGCCACTGCCACCATCCATCAAAACTTTAGTCAGTCGAGTGCCTTCGACGACTAGGTTGACCACCAGAGCTTGCGTCCCAGGGGTGACTATGTGTGTCGGGTGATCAGACTGGTCGAACGTGATGGCAGTGTGAGACCATTTCAGATAACTGGGTGTCGCCGGAGCAACCATATTCACTTCTCGGTTGATAACTTTCAATCGACTTTTGCTTTCAACGTCAGCAAAAATCATCACGGTGGAATTGACCTGGGGATATCCATCATCACTATCTTCTTTGTCCTCAACTTTTTCCGACTCCTTTTCCTTATCTTTGGGCTATTTCCCCTGGAATTGCTGGATCAAGAGCCTACACTATCGAGTGGTATGTTTCGGGTAAATGAGTTTACTCTCCTCATCTTTCTTCGTGTGGATGTGGCATGGCAAATCCAACACGTCATTCCCTTCCTTGTCCTTCACCTTCTTAGGGTTCCAAGACCCTTTGGGCTTCCCTTTAAACTTTCCTTGAGTCACGGCCAAGGCTTCTCCAGGAGAAGATGGCTCGGCTTTCCGCTACTGCTTCCGACTGGAGTTCCCTCCTCCGGTTTCATGGGTGATTGACTTGTGCTTGCCACTCCGGAGTCGATCCTCTTCTTCACCAGTGGCATACTTGGTGGCGATCTCCATCATTCGACTCAGAGACATGTCTCCGGTTCGACCGAATTTCAGGTTTAGCTCTCTGTACTTAATGCCTTCCTTGAAGGCACAGACTTCCTGGTGATCAGATACATTTTCTACCGTGTGATGCAATGTGATCCATCTCTGGATCTAATCCCTCAAAGTTTCATTCGACTTCTGCACACAAGATTGCAGCTCTGTCAGCCCTGCTGGTCGCTTGCAAGTTCCTTCAAATGTTCTGACAAACACTCGGGCAAGATCTTCCCAGGTGTAAATGCTGCTGGGTGCTAACTGATTCAACCATGCTCTGGCTGACCCCCTCCAACATAAGAGGCAGGTGTTTCATGGCCACTTCATCATGCCGCCGCCAATCTGAACAGCCACTCGGTAGTCCTCAAGCCAAGTGTCAGGCTTGGACTCACCAGTGAGCTTACTAGCTCCAGTCGCCAACCTGAAGTTGGGAGGAATCACCGCGGCCCTGATGGCTCTGCTGAAACACTCTAGTCCTGAGACGTGTACTATGCTGCTGGTGGGTACATCTCTGTCATGACCTTCTCGGTGAGCTCTATTCCTGTCGACCAAACCTTGAACAATAATGGATCTTGCATCAAAGCCTGGTTCCTTGGGGTCGACTGGAATCCTTCGCCCAACACTGTGATGGTGTCTATCATCCTGCTGTCGAGGCGCGTACGATCCACCCCTTGGGGGAGGGGTGGGCACTCGATGTCGATCATCACGATCGAATAGGTGATCATACTGCTCACGGTCCTTGTACTGATCACGCCGCTCTCCACGTTCCTCACGCATCGGGGGTGATCTTGGGCTATGGGCCGACTGGACTGTATTTGTAGCGACGGATCTGCTGTGAATCCTATTCCGCGACTACGATACAACTGAATTTTGATCTCCTGTTGCCCGGAGTAAATATCTGATCTGTAACAAGCCTCTGCCAGCCTCTGACTGGGAAGGCTGAATCGACTCTGCTATACGGGCTGCAGCTGCTAAATTCTGAATCGGAGTTTGATATACCTGACTCGGTGGTGGAAAGAGTTTACGTCGACTGGATTCTGGAACCCGTTGTCGCGCATGAAGGAAATATGCCCTAGAGGCAATAATAAAGTTATTATTATTTCCTCATATCATGATAAATGTTTATTATTCATGCTAGAATTGTATTAACCGGAAACATGATACATGTGTGAATACATAGACAAACATATAGTCACTTGTATGCCTCTACTTGACTAGCTCATTAATCAAAGATGGTTGTGTTTCCTAACCATAGACATGTGTTGTCATTTGATTAATGGGATCACATCATTAGGAGAATGATGTGATTGACATGACCCATTCCGTTAGCCTAGCAATTGATCGGTTAGTATATTGCTATTGCTTTCTTCATGACTTATACATGTTCCTGTAACTATGAGAATTATGCAACTCCCGTTTACCAGAGGAACACTTTGGGTACTACCAAACGTCACAACGTAACTGGGTGATTATAAAGGAGTACTACAGGTGTCTCCGAAGGTACTTGTTGAGTTGGCGTATTTCGAGATTAGGTTTTGTCACTCCGATTGTCGGAGAGGTATCTCTGGGCCCTCTCGGTAATGCACATCATTATAAGCCTTGCAAGCAATGTGACCAAATGAGTTGGTTATGGGATGATGCATTACGGAACGAGTAAAGAGACTTGCCGGTAACGAGATTGAACTAGGTATTGGATACCGACGATCAAATCTCGGGCAAGTAACATACCGATGACAAAGGGAACAACGTATGTTGTTATGCGGTTTGACCGATAAAGATCTTCGTAAATATGTAGGAACCAATATGGGCATCCAGGTTCCGCTATTGGTTATTGACCGAGAATAGTTCTAGGTCATGTCTACATAGTTCTCGAACCCGTAGGGTCCGCACGCTTAACGTTACGATGACAGTTTTATTATGAGTTTATAAGTTTTGATGTACCGAAGTTTGTTCGGAGTCCCGGATGTGATCACGGACGTAACGAGGAGTCTCGAAATGGTCGAGACATAAAGATCGATATATTGGAAGCCTATATTTGGACATCGGAATCGTTCCGGGTGAAATCGGCATTTTACTGGAGTACCGGGAGGTTACCGGAACCCCCCGGGGGGTAATTGGGCCTACATAGGCCTCGAGGGAGAAGAGGGAAGGAGGCAGGAGGGGGCCGCGCGCCCCTCCCATTCCTAGTCCGAATAGGACAAGGGAAGGGGGGCGGCGCCCCCCTTTCCTTCCCCTCTTCCTCCTCTTTCCCCCCTTCTCCTATTCCAACTAGGAAAGAAGGGAGTCCTACTCCCGGTGGGAGTAGGACTCCCCCCTTGGCGCGCCCTCCTTGGCCGGCCGCCTCCTCCCTCCTGGCTCCTTTATATACGGGGATCGTTCCTTAGCCGTGTGCGGTGCCCCCCTCCACCATATTCCACCTCGGTCATATCGTCGCGGAGTTTAGGCGAAGCCCTGTGCCGGTAGAGCATCATCATCGTCACCACGCCGTCGTGCTGACGGAACTCATCCCTGAAGCTTTGCTGGATCGGAGCCCGGGGATCGTCATCGAGCTGAACGTGTGCTAAACTCGGAGGTGCCGTACGTTTGGTGCTTGGATCGGTCGGATCATGAAGACATACGACTACATCAACCGCGTTGTGCTAACGCTTCCGCTTACGGTCTACGAGGGTACGTGGACAACACTCTCCCCTCTCGTTGCTATGCCATCACCATGATCTTGCGTGTACGTAGGAATTTTTTTGAAATTACTACATTCCCCAACAGTGGCATCCGAGCCTAGGTTTTATGCGTTGATGTTATATGCACGAGTAGAACACAAGTGAGTTGTGGGCGATACAAGTCATACTGCTTACCAGCATGTCATACTTTGGTTCGGCGGTATTGTGAGATGAAGCGGCCCGGACCGACATTACGCGTACGCTTATGCGAGACTGGTTTCACCGTTACGAGCACTCGTGCTTAAAGGTGGCTGGCGGGTGTCTGTCTCTCTCACTTTAGCTGAATCAAGTGTGGCTACGCCCGGTCCTTGCAAAGGTTAAAATAGCACCAACTTGACGAACTATCATTGTGGTTTTTATGCGTAGGTAAGAATGGTTCTTGCTAAAGCCCGTAGCAGCCACGTAAAATTTGCAACAACAAAGTAGAGGACGTCTAACTTGTTTTTGCAGGGCATGTTGTGATGTGATATGGTCAAGACGTGATGCTATATTTTATTGTATGAGATGATCATGTTTTGTAACCGAAGTTATCGGCAACTGGCAGGAGCCATATGGTTGTCACTTTATTGTATGAAATGCAAACGCCCTGTAATTGCTTTACTTTATCTCTAAGCGGTAGCGATAGTCGTAGAAGCAATAGATGGCGTAACGACAATGATGCTACGATGGAGATCAAGGTGTCGCGCCGATGACGATGGTGATCATGACGGTGCTTCGAAGATGGAGATCACAAGCACAAGATGATGATGGCCATATCATATCACTTATATTGATTGCATGTGATGTTTATCCTTTATGGATCTTATCTTGCTTTGACTGACAGTAGCATTTTAAGATGATCTCTCACTAATAATCAAGAAGTGTTCTCCCTGAGTATGCACCGTTGCGAAAGTTCTTCGTGCTGAGACACCACGTGATGGTCAGGTGTGATAGGCTCTATGTTCAAATACAACGGGTGCAAAACAGTTGCACACGCGGAATACTCAGGTCATACTTGACGAGCCTAGCATATACAGATATGGCCTCGGAACACGGAGACCCAAAGGTCGAACGTGAATCATATAGTAGATATGATCAACATAGTGATGTTCACCATTGAAACTACTCCATCTCACGTGATGATCAGACATGGTTTAGTTGATTTGGATCACGTGATCACTTAGATGACTAGAGAGATGTCTGTCTAAGTGGGAGTTCTTAAGTAATATGATTAATTGAACTTAAATTTATCATGAACTTAGTACCTGATAGTATTTTGCTTGTCTATGTTTGTTTGTAGATAGATGGCTCGTGCTGTTGTTCCGTTGAATTTTAATGCGTTCCTTGAGAAAGCAAAGTTGAAAGATGATGGTAGCAATTACACGGACTGGGTCCGTAACCTGAGGATTATCCTCATTGCTGCACAGAAAAGTTACGTCCTAGAAGCACCGCTGGATGCCAGGCCTGCTGCTGATGCAACTGACGATGTTAAGAATGTCTGGCAGAGCAAAACTGATGACTACTCGATAGTTCAGTGTGCCATGCTTTACGGCTTAGAACCGAGTCTTCAACGACGTTTTGAACGTCATGGAGCATATGAAATGTTCCAGGAGTTGAAGTTAATATTTCAAGCAAATGCCCGGATTGAGAGATATGAAGTCTCCAATAAGTTCTATAGCTGCAAGATGGTGGAGAATAGTTCTGTCAGTGAACATATACTCAAAATGTCTGGGTATAATAATCACTTGATTCAACTGGGAGTTAATCTTCCTGATGATAGTGTCATTGACAGAATTCTTCAATCAGTGCCACCAAGCTACAAGAGCTTCGTGATGAACTATAATATGCAAGGGATGAACAAGACTATTCCCGAGCTCTTCGCGATGCTAAAAACCACGGAGGTAGAAATCAAGAAGGAGCATCAAGTGTTGATGGTTAACAAGACCACCAGTTTCAAGAAAAAGGGCAAAGGGAAGAAGAAGGGGAACTTCAAAAAGAACAGCAAGCAAGTTGCTGCTCAAGAGAAGAAACCCAAGTCTGGACCTAAGCCTGAAACTGATTGCTTCTACTGCAAGCAGACTGGACACTGGAAGCGGAACTGCCCCAAGTATTTGGCGGATAAGAAGGATGGCAAAGTGAACAAAGGTATATGTGATATACATGTTATTGATGTGTACCTTACTAATGCTCGCAGTAGCACCTGGGTATTTGATACTGGTTCTGTTGCTAATATTTGCAACTCGAAACAGGGACTATGGATTAAGCGAAGATTGGCTAAGGACGAGGTGATGATGCGCGTGGGAAATGGTTCCAAAGTCGATGTGATCGCGGTCGGCACGCTACCTCTACATCTACCATCGGGATTAGTTTTAGACCTAAATAATTGTTATTTGGTGCCAGCGTTGAGCATGAACATTATATCTGGATCTTGTTTGATGCGAGACGGTTATTCATTTAAATCAGAGAATAATGGTTGTTCTATTTATATGAGTAATATCTTTTATGGTCATGCACCCTTGAAAAGTGGTCTATTTTTATTGAATCTCGATAGTAGTGATACACATATTCATAGTGTTGAAACCAAAAGAAGCAGAGTTGATAACGATAGTGCAACTTATTTGTGGCACTGCCGTTTAGGTCATATCAGTGTAAAGCCCATGAAGAAACTCCATACTGATGGGTTTTTGGAATCACTTGATTATGAATCACTTGGTACTTGCGAACCGTGCCTCATGGGCAAGATGACTAAAACGCCGTTCTCTAGAACTATGGAGCGAGCAACTGATTTGTTGGAAATCATACATACTGATGTTTGTGGTCCAATGAATGTTGAGGCTCGTGGAGGGTATCGTTATTTTCTCACCTTCACAGATGATTTGAGCAGATATGGGTATATCTACTTGATGAAACACAAGTTTGAAACATTTGAAAAGTTCAAAGAATTTCAGAGTGATGTGGAAAATCATCGTAACAAGAAAATAAAATTTCTACGATCTGATCATGGAGGAGAATATTTGAGTTACAAGTTTGGTCTACACATGAAACAATGCGGAATAGTTTCGCAACTCACGCCACCCGGAACACCACAATGAAATGGTGTGTCCGAACGTCGTAATCGTACTTTACTAGATATGGTGCGATCTATGATGTCTCTTACTGATTTACCACTATTGTTTTGGGGTTATGCTTTAGAGGCGGCCGCATTCACGTTAAATAGGGCACCATCAAAATCCGTTGAGACGACGCCTTATGAACTGTGGTTTGGCAAGAAACCAAAGTTGTCGTTTCTTAAAGTTTGGGACTGCGATGATTATGTGAAGAAACTTCAAGCAGATAAGCTCGAACCCAAATCGGAGAACTGTGTCTTCATAGGATACCCAAAAGAGACTATTGGGTACACCTTCTATCACAGATCTGAGGGCAAGATTTTCGTTGCTAAAATCAGATCCTTTCTAGAGAAGGAGTTTCTCTCGAAAGAAGTGAGTGGGAGGAAAGTAGAACTTGATGAGATAACTGTATCTACTCCCTTATTGGAAAGTAGTTCATCACAAGAACCGGTTCCTGTGACAACTACACCAATTAGTGAGGAAGCTAATGATATTGATCATGAAACTTCAGATCAAGTTTCTACTGAACCTCGTAGGTCTACCAGAGTAAGATCCGCACCAGAGTGGTACGGTAATCCAATTCTGGAAGTCATGTTGCTTGACCATGATGAACCTACGAACTAAGAGGAAGCGATGATGAGCCTAGATTCCGTAAAATGGCTAGAGGCCATGAAATCTGAGATGGGATCCATGTATGAAAACAAAGTATGGACTTTGGTTGACTTGCCGATGATCGGCAAGCAATTGAGAATAAATGGATTTTTAAGAAGAAGACTGACGCTGATGGTAATGTAACTGTCTATAAAGCTCGACTTGTTGTGAAAGGTTTTCGACAAGTTCAAGGAGTTGACTACGATGAGACTTTCTCACCCGTAGCGATGCTTAAGTCTGTCCGAATCATGTTAGCTATTGCTGCATTTCATGATTATGAAATTTGGCAAATGGATGTCAAAACTGCATTCTTGAATGGATTTCTGGAAGAAGAGTTGTATATGATGCAGCCAAAAGGTTTTGTTGATCCAAAAGGTGCTAACAAAGTGTGCAAGCTCCAGCGTTCCATTTATGGACTGGTGCAAGCATCTCGGAGTTGGAATAAACGTTTTGATATTGTGGTCAAAGCATATGGTTTTATACAGACTTTTGGAGAAGCCTGTATTTACAAGAAAGTGAGTGGGAGCTCTGTAGCATTTCTGATATTATATGTAGATGACATATTATTAATTGGAAATGATATAGAATTTCTGGATAGCATAAAGGGATACTTCAATAAAAGTTTTTCAATGAAAGACCTTGGTGAAGCTACTTACATATTGGGCATCAAGATCTATAGAGATAGATCAAGACGCTTAATAGGACTTTCACAAAGCACATACCTTGATAAAATTTTGAAAAAGTTCAAAATGGATCAGGCAAAGAAAGGGTTCTTGCCCGTACTACAAGGTATGAAGTTGAGTCAAACTCAATGCCCGACCACAGCAGAAGATAGAGAGAAAATGAAAGATGTTCCCTATGCTTCAGCCATAGGCTCTATCATGTATGCAATGCTGTGTACCAGACCTGACGTATGCTTAGCAATAAGCTTGGCAGGAAGGTACCAAAGTAATCCAGGAGTGGATCACTGGATAGCGGTCAAGAACATCCTGAAATACCTGAAAAGGACTAAGGATATGTTTCTCGTATATGGAGGTGACAAAGAGCTAGTCGTAAATGGTTACGTCGATGCAAGCTTTGACACTGATCCGGACGATTCTAAATCGCAAACCGGATACGTGTTTTTATTAAACGGTGGAGCTGTAAGTTGGTGCAATTCTAAACAAAGCGTCGTGGCGGGATCTACATGTGAAGCGGAGTAAATAGCTGCTTCAGAAGCAGCAAATGAAGGAGTCTGGATGAAGGAGTTCATTTCCGATCTAGGTGTCATACCTAGTGCATCGGGACCAATGAAAATCTTCTGTGACAATACTGGTGCAATTGCCTTGGCAAAGGAATCCAGATTTCACAAGAGGACCATACACATCAAGAGACGCTTCAATTCCATTCGGGACCAAGTCCAAGTGGGAGACATAGAGATTTGCAAGATACATATAGATCTGAATGTTGCAGACCCATTGACTAAGCCACTCTCACGAGCAAAACATGATCAGCACCAAGACTCCATGGGTGTTAGAATCATTACTATGTAATCTAGATTATTGACTCTAGTGCAAGTGGGAGACTGAAGGAAATATGCCCTAGAGGCAATAATAAAGTTATTATTTATTTCCTCATATCATGATAAATGTTTATTATTCATGCTAGAATTTTATTAACCGGAAACATGATACATGTGTGAATACATAGACAAACATATAGTAACTAGTATGCCTCTACTTGACTAGCTCATTAATCAAAGATGGTCGTGTTTCCTAACCATAGACATGTGTTGTCATTTGATTAATGGGATCACATCATTAGGAGAATGATGTGATTGACATGACCCATTCTGTTAGCCTAGCAATTGATCGTTTAGTATATTGCTATTGCTTTCTTCATGACTTATACATGTTCCTGTAACTATGAGAATTATGCAACTCCCGTTTACCGGAGGAACACTTTGGGTACTACCAAATGTCACAACGTAACTGGGTGATTATAAAGGAGTACTACAGGTGTCTCCGAAGGTACATGTTGAGTTGGCATATTTCGAGATTAGGTTTTGTCACTCCGATTGTCGGAGAAGTATCTCTGGGCCCTCTCGGTAATGCACATCATTATAAGCCTTGCAAGCAATGTGACCAAATGAGTTGGTTACGGGATGATGCATTACGGACGAGTAAAGAGACTTGCCGGTAACGAGATTGAACTAGGTATTGGATACCGACGATCAAATCTCGGGCAAGTAACATACCGATGACAAAGGGAACAACGTATGTTGTTATGCGGTTTGACCGATAAAGATCTTCGTAGAATATGTAGGAACCAATATGGGCATCCAGGTTCCGCTATTGGTTATTCACCGAGAATAGTTCTAGGTCATGTCTACATAGTTCTCGAACCCGTAGGGTCCGCACGCTTAACATTACGATGACAGTTTTATTATGAGTTTATAAGTTTTGATGTACCGAAGTTTGTTTGGAGTCTCGGATGTGATCACGGACGTAACGAGGAGTCTCGAAATGGTCGAGACATAAAGATCGATATATTGGAAGCCTATATTTGGACATCGGAATCGTTCCGGGTGAAATCAGCATTTTACCGGAGTACCGAGAGGTTACCAGAACACCCCGGGGGGTTATTGGGCCTACATGGCCCTCGAGGGAGAAGAGGGAAGGAGGCAGGAGGGGGCCGCGCGCCCCTCCCCTTCCTAGTCCGAATAGGACAAGGGAAGGGGGGCGGCGCCCCCCCTTTCCTTCCCCTCTTCCTCCTCTTTCCCCCCTTCTCCTATTCCAACTAGGAAAGAAGGGAGTCCTACTCCCGGTGGCGAACATAATAAACAAGATGCATAAACATAATAAACATCACATGCATAAACAAGATGCATAAACATAATAAACATCACATGCAATTATATAATAGTGACATGATATGGCCAATATCATATAGCTCCTTCGATCTCCATCTTCGGGGCTCCATGATCATCTTCGTCACCGGCATGACACCATGATCTCCATCATCGTGTCTTCATGAAGTTGTCACGCCAACGACTACTTCTACTTCTATGGCTAACGCGTTTAGCAACAAAGTAAAGTAATTTACATGGCGTTCTTCAATGACACGCAGGTCATACAAAAATAAAGACAACTCCTTATGGCTCCTGCCGGTTGTCATACTCATCGACATGCAAGTCGTGATTCCTATTACAAGAACATGATCTCATACATCACAATATATCATTCATCATTCATCACAACTTCTGGCCATATCACATCACAAGACAATTGCTGCAAAAACAAGTTAGACGTCCTCTAATTATTGTTGCATCTTTTACGTGGCTGCAATTGGGTTCTAGCAAGAACGTTTTCTTACCTACGAATAACCACAACGTGATTCTGCCAACTTCTATTTACCCTTCATAAGGACCCTTTTCATCGAATCCGCTCCAACTAAAGTGGGAGAAACAGACACCCGCCAGCTACCTTATGCAACTAGTGCATGTTAGTCGGTGGAACCGGTCTCATGTAAGCGTACGTGTAAGGTTGGTCCGGGCCGCTTCATCCCACAATACCGCTGAAGCAAGATAAGACTAGTAGCGGCAAGCAAGTTGACAAGATCTACGCCCACAACTAAATTGTGTTCTACTCGTGCAATAGAGAACTACGCATAGACCTAGCTCATGATGCCACTGTTGGGGAACATTGCAGAAAATTAAAATTTTTCCTACGGTTTCACCAAGATCCATCTATGAGTTCGCCTAAGCAACGATTCAAGGGAGTGAGTTTGCATCTACATACCACTTGTAGATCGAGTGCGGAAGCGTTCAAGGGGATGGTGATGATGGAGTCGTACTCGCCGTGATTCAGATCACCGATGGCCAAGTGCTGAACGGACAGCACCTCCGCGTTCAACACACGTACGGTACGGACGACGTCTCCTCCGTCTTGATCCATAAAGGAGGAAGGAGAGGTTGAGGAAGACAGCTCCAACGGCAGCACGACGGCGTGGTGTTGTTGGTGCAGCAGTACTCCGACAGGGCTTCGCCAAGCACGTACGGAGGAGGAGAGGTGTTGGGGAGGGGAGGGGCTGCGCCTTGGCTTAGGTGTTCAGCCCTCCCCTCACCCCTCTATTTATAGGGGAAGGGGCAAGGGGGGCTGGCCCCTCTAGATGGGATGTAGAGGGGGGGCGGCAGCCAGGGAGGGGGGACTTGCCCCCCAAGCAAGGGGGGCACCCCCACTAGGGTTTCCCCCCAACCCTAGGCGCATGTGCCCAAGGGGGGATGCACCCAGCCCTCCAGGGGCTGGCTCCTACCCCACGCAGCCTATGTGCCCGCCCGGGAGGGGTGGCCCCTCCCGGTGGACCCCCGGAACCCTTCCGGTGGCCCCGGTACAATACCGATATGCCCCCGAAACCTTCTGGTGTCCGTACGACAGCTTCCCATATATAAATCTTTACCTCCGGACCATTCCGGAACTCCTCGTGACGTCCGGGGTCTCATCTGGGACTCCGAACAACATTCGGTAATCACATACAAGTCTTCCTAATAACCCTAGCGTCACCGAACCTTAAGTGTGTAGACCCTACGGGTTCGGGAGACACGCAAACATGACCGAGACGGCTCTCAGATCAATAACCAACAGCGGGATCTGGATACCCATGTTGGCTCCCACATGCTCCTCGATGATGTCATCGGATGAACCACGATGTCGAGGATTCAAGCAACCCCGTATAGTATTCCCTTTGTCAATCGGTATGTTACATGCCCGAGACTCGATCGTCGGTATCCCAATACCTCGGTCAGTCTCGTTACCGGCAAGTCACTTTACTCGAACCGTAATGCATGATCCCGTGACCAATCACTTGGTCACTTTGAGCTCATTATGATGATGCATTACCGAGTGGGCCCAGAGATACCTCTCCGTCATACGGAGTGACAAATCCCAGTCTCGATCCGTGTCAACCCAACGGACACTTACGGAGATACCTGTGGTGCACCTTTATAGTCACCCAGTTACGTTGTGACGTTTGGTACACCCAAAGCACTCCTACGGTATCCGGGAGTTACACGATCTCATGGTCTAAGGAAGAGATACTTGACATTGAAAAAGCTCTAGTAAAACGAACTACACCATCTTGTGCTATGCTTAGGATTGGGTCTTCTCCATCACATCATTCTCCTAATGATGTGATCCCGTTGTCAATGACATCTAATGTCCATAGTCAGGAAACCATGACTATCTGTTGACCAACGAGCTAGTCAACTAGAGGCTCACTAGGGACATGTTATGGTCTATGTATTCACACATGTATTACGATTTCCGGATAATACAATTATAGCATGAATAAAAGACAATTATCATGAACAAGGAAATATAATAATAATGCTTTTATTATTGCCTCTAGGGCATATTTCCAACATTTAGGTCTCCTGGCTGTCGAGTGGATGGCTTCATGGTCGAGTCTCTTTGAGTCCGTCGTGTGGAACATTTCCGGGTCGATTGAAAGGTGATTTCTTCTAGAGATGTCCTTGGGGAGGGTATCTTGGATAGGTCCATGACCCTACCCTGGGTACATAGCTTCATCAGTGGGCGCGAGCTATTTCGGGCGAGGAGAGCGTGTTTTGCCGACCATGGTTTATGAATTATTCGGCACATGTCATTTCAGCGGAGGAGAAGGCGCGCTTGGATGAAGTTACGAACCTACCCTCGATGTACAACGGGCCAATTGATGTGTGTCCCACATAGGATGGTAATTTCACGTCTCCCATTTATTTGCTTGGGCGAATTCCACCGAGCAGAGAGGATTTTTAACGGTTCGTTCAAATTTTAGGAGGACAAGCATCCACGTCTACCTTACCAAGTCGATTCGAATCAAATTTTGAAATATTAGCTTGCCACTTCTTTTTTAGATGGAGAGATGATGCTCGGGAGTAATGTGTTTTTACATGCCCATTGCTAGCGATTTACTATATGACAAATAGTTGACCCACTCAAAAACGCGAATCAAACCCAAAATGAAATATGTCAATTCAATGAAATAACTCATTCAATAGGTCAAAATAGTGAACTAAAACCAAAATTGAACACCTCAATCGAGTAGCATGTTGTACAGTATTATAGTACTCCATGAACATGTTGAAAGGCAAATTAATGAATTTGTTTGATATACGCATATATCCATTCATGTGTGGATCGCAGACAACAGGTTCTCCCATTTAAATATTTGAATGCAAGTTTATATCGAAACATGGTTTATATTAGTCTTTGATGCATAAAACGCGACCTCCCCCTCTCCCGGACTCATGTTCTCTCTCTCCCTCTCGCCGAAAATCTTCAATTCTGTCGCACGCATCCGACACAAAACCTTGTTGCTCCCTCTCCCTTTCTCTCCATCTCTCTCTCTCTCTCTATCTCTCTCGCTCTCGCTCTCTCTCGCTCTCGCTCTCTCTCGCTCTCTCTCTCTCTCTCTCTCTCTCTCTCTCTCTCTCTTTGTGTGTGTGTGTGTGGGGGGGGGGTCTTTCTAGTTCGCATGCATATATACACCATCTATAGGTCTCTCTCGCACACTATGTATGATACTCTAGCTAGTCCAAGCTAGATATCTTGGGTGCACTCATCATACGCACACAAATTCCTTGGCTCTTTGCCCGTAACTCTCTCACGCACCACTATGTCATCTCAGAGCTCTTCCCCCCTCTCTTAAACTCTCCATCCACCTGGGTCACACATACACATGCATATCTCACTCGCACTCGATAGGCCCATCTAAAACTCTATCTCTCTCCCTCGTTCTCTCTCCATCTCACACGCACACACACAAAAACTCATGCCCAGCTAGCCAAGTATGATGGTCTCTCACTCAATTGTAGGCACACGCAGTCCCCCCCTATATGTGTATGACTAGCTAATCTTAGTCTCCATCATAAACATGTGCATGGTCTATCTCGATTTCTCTCGGGGCATCTTTCTATCACGCACGCACTCCCTCGATCTCCCACCCATATAGTCCGCTCACGATTTTGAGGGGATCTCTCTATCACAAACACACCCTCTCTCCCTCCCAATGCGTCCATGCCATCCATGTGTCCATCTCGACCTTTCCGTTGCAAACAATCACACACTATCTATCTTCGTGTATCTCCTCGCCTCGCTTTTCCATCTCGGATATGCATGCGTGATATGTTCGCATAAGAAACGAAAACACACACTCTCTGTCTAATTTATCGTTTGTTGTCACTTTCTATTTCACACACACATACTATTTTTGCACACTTACTCATTCTCCTTCACACGCACTTGATCTGTCTCGACTGAGGCACTCTCCTCGGTCCATAGCATATAGATTTATTGAAAAGTCAAACATCACAAAGTTTGACTATGTACGTGGAGAAAAAGAATTACATCTAGTATGGCAAACATATACCATTAAATTCACCATGAGATGTAGTTTTGTATAATGTATCTTTGGTATTGTAGATATAAATAACATTTGCGTAAACCTGATCAAAGTTTACAAAGTTTGACTTCTGAAAAATTTACATGCACTGCATTATCGAGCGGATGGAATATCTCTTTCCCCCTCTCAGCTATCTGACGCACCACTCAGCCTTATCGGGGCTCCTCAATCTCTCTCAAACTTTATTGGTCAGTTTGGACCTGACCCTCATGCCTTGATGGCCGGTACTGCCTGGTGTGGACGTGAGATGTAAAATATTTATGCCTGGCCAGGCTTGTGTGGTGCTGAAGCGTTTGGTTCATGCCTGGGCCAGGCAAAGCATCAACGTCCCATCAATCAATCCATGCATCAATTATTTAATGCTAATATCCATCCATGTTGCTGTTAGCCTTGTGGCCTCACGACCAGGCACGGCCAGGCGTTCGAAATCGGTCACCTGGGCCAGGCTACTTGAAGTGTCTGGAGTTCAGCCAGGCTAATTAAAGTGCAAGGGAACCCAAGCCAGGCGGGCTTTCTTTTTCAGTGGGTAGGAACCAAACAAGCGTGCATGAAATCCAGCCACAACCCCAGGCCGGGCAAAAGATGCTCAGGACGCTAGCCAAACTGGCCTTATATCTCCCTGGTTCACACATACACATGTCTCTCTCGCGCTATATATATAGACCCATCCAACACTCCCCGCCCTTGTTCTCACTCCATGCGACACGCACCCCCCTAAGTACCATAATCCCTCACTCCATCATAGGCGCAAGCACTCCCCCCCTCCCAAGTATGACTATCTCTTACTAGCCATCAGGAACGCATGTATTGTCTCCTTCCATTCATATGTCTATCTCGATATCTCTCGGGGCATCTTCTATCGCGCACACACCTTGTCATTCGATCTCCCACCCATGTAGTCCCATCACGATCTCCAGGGGATCTCTCTATGACAAACATACACTCTCTCCTCCCCATGTCTACATTTTCTCCTTAACATCTCTCTCGCCCTCTCTCCCTTGTTTGTCAGACCCCTCATGGCCACATGCTAGGGGTCTTGCTCTCTCGATTCCAAACAACCACACACTATCTCCTCACCTTGCCTCCGTTGTCGAAGATGCATGTGTGATATGTTTGCATAAGACACGCACGCTTTTTATCTACTTTCATTGTGTGTTGTCCATGTCTCTTTCACACACGCACACACACTTTTTTCACTCACTCTCTCTCTCTCTCTCTCTCTCTAGTTAGGGACTCTGTCACGTCCATAAGCATATGGATGTTTTGAAAAGTCAAACCTCAGAAAAGTTTGACCAGGTATATGTGGAGAAAAACATTTACATCTGGAACGATCATTAGATTCATCACAACATGTACTTACTTTATACTATCATTTATCTTTGGTATTGTAGATATAAGTAATTTCTTTATAAACTTGATCAAAGTTTCAAAAGTTTGACTTAAAAAAATGTTGGAACTACATTATCGAACAGAGGGAGTAGCTCTTTCTCTCTCTCTGCTATCTCTCACGGGCCACCCCTCTCACTCGAACTCTCTATACCGACAGATTATACGCTCACTGTGTCAGCGTATAGATCCATATATTGTTTAGTTGACCAGTTAACCAACCCACATGCTGCCTTGTCAGCTCGTGTTCTGTACCTTCATGTGCTGGCCCATGTGGCAGTGGGTGAAAATAAGTAAACTAGAGGCCCATCTAACACGCGGTGAAGTAAACAAAGTTGAAACCACTCGGGGTAGCACCCTGCACGCTAGTAAATTGAGGGAGCATTGAGGACAAACTTCTTGCGCGTGAAGGACGCACTCGCGCACAATTCACCAGTGCGCGGTGGCATGCACAGAAGGACGCACTCGCGCACACCCAGCACACAACACCCACCAGCACACGTGTACATCAGCGTTGCCGCCGGTTGAGATGGACGGCGAGGCAGCCAACAAGCGGAGGTGGCTCGAGCCAAAACCGCATCCGGCAAGCCTGGACTTCACCAGCAGCCTCCCCGACGACCCGCTGCTCATCATCATCGGCCTCCTCCCCACCAAATCTGCTGTGCGGACCTCCCTGCTATCCCGGTGGTGGCGCCCCCTCTGGTGCTGCGTCCCGCTCAACCTCATTGTCGACAGCTGCTTCTGCGACGGGGATTGCAAACGCATGGCCGTAGTCTCCAAGATCCTTTCATCGCACCCTGGGCTAGCCAGACGCCTTGACATCCGCATGTTCAGTACCAACTGCAAGGTCCAACCCAAGTTAGATGAGTGGTTCTTATCCCCTGCCCTAGATCAGCTCGAGGAGCTCAGTTTTGAAGCTGGACGATGTCGCTCTCTACCGCCGTCCGCGCTCCGCCTCACGCCAATGCTGCACCGTGCCAGCTTCAGCTCCTGCTATCTTCCCCAGATTAATGCCGCGCCCGCCCTTATTCTCCCTCAACTCAAGCAGCTCGACCTCTTCGACGTTGTCATATCGAAGAAGGCTATGGAGCACCTGTTCCGCAGTTGTACTGTGCTCGAGTACCTTCGTCTTGAGCAGATCCACGGGTTCATTAGCCTCCACATCACCTCGACGAATCTCCGATGAATTTATGTGTCTTGCTAGCCCCGCAACAAGACATCAATTGGGAAGAGATCACTCCAGCTGTTCCACGTTATGGTCATAGAGAATGCGCCTTTCCTTGAGAGATTGCTTGTATCGGATCTAGAAGGTCCAACAAAAATCAGGGTCATTGACGCGCCAAAATTGACAGCGTTGGTGTACTCATCTGCCAAATTCTCCAAACTCCGTATTGGATCCGTAATCATTCAGGTACAACACTCATCTTCTTCTCCGTCCTCTTGAAATTCATATCTTTAAATTTCTTCTTGATGTATTTACGACCGTCTTCCAGAAAATGATTCCCACAAGCTTGACCCAGTCCATGCGCACAGTGAAGATCTTAGCACTAAAATCTATCGGCCCCAATCTGGATCAAGTTTTTGGATTCCTTACATGCTTTCCACGCACGGAGAAGCTACTCATCGAGGTGAAACTTCTTTCCTATAAGTAAACGGTAATCACAACGTAGCTCAATTTTTTCGTAATTATCCCAAATTTTGATGACAAGTGTAGTGTTCAAAACTGCATCTACGCACTACACCAAAAGAAATGTTTTTAGTATTTTTTCTCACGTGATCACCTGCATCATTTTTATGCTGTACTACTATAGTAGCCTAGGCTAGTCATAGTGGAAAGTAACTTAGACTACTCCAGTAACTCTATGGTTACCCTAAGAGCAAGTACTACCTCCGTCCTGGTTTACTCTTCCAATTTTGTAGTATCAAAATTTGACCATAGATTTAACTGACAAAATGTTAATGCATGTCACTAAGAACTATATCGTTGGATTCGTATTTGAACATAATTTCAAGTGGTGTTATTTTTAGTGACATGCATTGGCATTTTCTTAGGTAAATCTATGGTCAAAATTTTATACTAAATACGAGGTAGTATTCCCTCTGTCCCAAAATTCTTGTCTTACATTTGTTTAGATACGGATGTATCTAACACTAAAATGTAACTAGATACATCCGTATTTAGACAGATTTAAGACAAGAATTTTGGGACGGAGGGAGTACAAAAGTGGGCTATGTAAGCCAAAACATGTGCCAAATTCACTTGTGATGCATTTGGCATCGATGCGCCTCCATTGCTCACCTGGTGCCTGAGGGAGTCCTGGATTAGGGGGTGTCCGGATAGCCGGACTACCATCATCAGCCGAACTATCATCGGCCGGACTATCATCATCGACCGGACTCCAAGACTATGAGGATAAAAGATTGAAGACTTCATCCCGTGTCCGGATGGGACTTTCCTTGTTGTGGAAGGCAAGCTTGGCGATACGGATACGTAGATCTCCTACCATTGTAACCGACTCTATGTAACCCTAGCCCTCTCCGGTGTCTATATAAACCGAATGGCTCTAGTCCGTAGGACACAACAACAACAACAACCATTACAATCATACCATAGGCTAGCTTCTAGGGTTTAGCCTCCTTGATCTCATGGTAGATCCACTCTTGTAAACATCCACAATATCAATGTCAATCAAGCAGGACATAGGGTTTTACCTCCATCAAGAGGGCCCGAACCTGGGTAAAACATCGTGTCCCCTATCTCCTGTTACCATCCGCCTAGACACACAGTTCGGGACCCCCTACCCGAGATCCGCCGGTTTTGACACCGACATTGGTGCTTTCATTGAGAGCTCCTCTGTGTCGTCACTGATAGGCTTGATGGCCTCTTCAATCGACAACGACGCAGTCCTGGGCGAGACTTTTCTCCCTGGACAGATCTTCGTATTCGGCAGCTTCGCACTACGGGCCAACTCACTTGGCCATCTGGAGCAGATCGAAAGCTACGCCCCTGGCCGTCAGGTCAGGTTTGGAAGCTTAAACTTCACGGCCGATATCCGAGGGGACTTGATCTTTGATGGATCTGAGCCACAGCCGAGGGTCCCGCGCTGTCACGATGGGCACGACCTAACTCTGCTGCCGGACAGCACCTTGGAGGCCACACACAAATCCGCTCCGACCCATAGTCTGGAGCCGATCGCTCAGATTGAGGACGGATGGCTAGACACCGCCTCGGGAGCTGCAACTTCTACGGCGATGGAGCCGAACACTTACCTTGTCCCGCATAAAGCTCATGACTCCGAGGTGCCGGACTCTCTTCCGGACTATGAACCTCCTGCGCCCCTGCCAGTCGAATCCGTTTGGGCGCCGATCATGGAATTCACTGCCCTTTCAGCACTCACCCTTCGGCGATATCTTAAATTCGCTGAAGCATCTCTCGCTATCTGGAGAGCCCTGGCCGAACTACGGCCAGGATGGTTGGGATGCGGACGACGAAGAAATTCAGGGCCCACCCACCACCCACTTCGTAGCCACCATCGACGATCTAACCGACGTAGTCGACTACGACTCCGAAGACATCGACGGTATGGACGATGATGCCGGAGACTATCAAGAACCAGTGCCTACAGGACACTGGAAGACCACCTCGTCATACGACATATATATGGTGGACACCCCAAAAGATGGGGACGGCGAAAAAGAAACGGAGGCCGATTCCTTAAAGAAACAGCCCAAGCACCGACATCAGCGGCGCCGCTCTAAATCCCGCCACAGCAAGAATAGAGATTCTGGCACAGGAGATAATAACACCCCAGAAAGTGCCGAAGACAACCCCCTCTAGCACGATCCAGCGCAGGAGGAGGCAGAAGCAAGCCCTCACGAGAGGGCGGCAGACGAAGAGGTCGATGATGATAATTACTTACCTCCCTCCGGAGACGAGGCAAGCCTCGACGACGATTAATTTGTCGTGCCTGAGAATCCCGCCGAACAAGAGCGTTTCAGACGCAGGCTAATGGCCACGGCAAACAGCCTAAAGAAAAAGCAGCAACAGCTTCAAGCTGATCAAGACCTACTGGCTGACAGATGGACCGAGGTCCTCGCGGCCGAAGAGTATGAACTCGAACGCCCCTCCAAAAGTTACCCAAAATGCAAGTTGCTCCCCTGACTAGAGGAGGAAGCATACAAACCTGCATCACCAGTGCACAATACGGCAGACTGACCACCTCGTGGCCGCGACAGAGAGGCGTGTAAGCCCTCCACCAAATCCGTACCCCGGCATCGCTCAAAAAGCATGAAGCCAAGGGGGAACGCGCCGGACTTGCGGGATATATTGGAGGACAAGGCAAGACAATCCAGATCTATCTATGGATCACGTGGGCGCCCCAAGACCCACGACGAATACCGTCGCGCCGGATACAACTACTCCGGCTGGGCCGAACACAGCAGACAACGCTCTCTCAAGCTACGTCGCGATATTTCTCAATACAGAGGCGCTGCACACCCACTATGCTTCACTGACGAAGTAATGGATCATCAAATCCCTGAAGGGTTTAAACCCATTAATATCGAATCCTACGAAGGCACAACAGACCCCGCGGTTTGGATTGAGGATTATCTCCTCCATATA
The DNA here is from genome assembly GCF_018294505.1 of Triticum aestivum. Classification (NCBI taxonomy): domain Eukaryota; kingdom Viridiplantae; phylum Streptophyta; class Magnoliopsida; order Poales; family Poaceae; genus Triticum; species Triticum aestivum. Next base: position 57,130,442 of record NC_057795.1, read on the forward strand.
CATATGGCCCGCGGCGACGATCTTCATGCCATCAAATATCTCCCGCTCAAGCTTAAAGGACCAGCTCGGCATTGGCTTAACAGCCTGCCCGCAGAGTCAGTTGGATGCTGGGAAGACCTGGAAGCCGCATTCCTCGACAACTTCCAGGGCACGTACGTGCGACCACCGGACATAGATGACCTAAGCCACATAATCCAGCAGCCAGACGAATCGGCCAGGCAATTCTGGACACGGTTCTTAACAAAGAAAAATCAAATCGTCGACTGTCCGGATGCAGAGGCCCTCGCTGCCTTCAAACATAACATCCGCGACGAGTGGCTGGCCCGGCACCTAGGATAGGAAAAGCCAAAATCCATGGCAGCCCTCACATCACTCATGACTCGCTTTTGTGCGGGAGAGGATAGCTGGCTAGCTCGCAGCAACAACCTCAGCAAAAACACTGGTAGTCCGGATACCAAGGACTGCAATAGCAGGTCGCGTCGAAACAAAAACAAATGCCGCATTAACAGCAACAACAATGAGGATACGACAGTCAACGCCGGATTCTGAGGCTCCAAGCCCAGTCAACGGAAGAAGCCATTCAAAAGAACCACTCCGGGCCCTTCCAATTTGGACTGAATACTTGACCGCTCCTGTCAAATACATGGAACCCCCGAAAAGCCAGCCAACCACACCAACAGAGATTGTTGGGTATTCAAGCAGGCAGGCAAATTAATCGCCGAATACAACGACAAGGGGCTACACAGCGATGACGAGGAAGAGACCCGGCCGCCGAACAACAGAGGACAAAAGGGATTCCCCCCTCAAGTTCGGACGGTAAACATGATATACGCAACGCATATACCCAAGAGGGAGCGGATGCGTGCACTAAGGGACGTATACGCGATGGAGCCAGTCGCCCCAAAATTCAACCCATGGTCCTCTTACCCGATCACTTTCGATCAAAGAAACCATCCGACCAGTATCCACCATGGCGGATTCGCCGCATTGGTTTTAGACCCAATCGTCGATGGATTTCACCTCACGAGAGTCCTGATGGACGGCGGCAGTAGCCTGAACCTGCTTTATCAAGATACAGTGCGCAAGATGGTCATAGACCCTTCAAGGATTAAACCTACAAAGACAACCTTCAAAGGTGTCATACCAGGTGTCGAGGCCAGTTGTACAGGCTCAGTCACACTGGAAGTGGTCTTCGGATCCCCGGATAATTTCCGAAGTGAGGAGTTAATCTTCGACATAGTCCCGTTCCGTAGTGGCTATCACGCTCTGCTCAGACGAACCGCGTTCGCAAAATTCAACATGGTGCCGCATTATGCATACCTTAAGCTCAAGATGCCAGGCCCTCGTGGAGTCATCACGGTCAATGGAAACACGGAACACTCCCTCCACACGGAGGAACATACAGCGGCTCTCACGGCAGAAGTACAGAGCAGCCTTTTAAGGCAATTTCAGAGTCCGGCCATTAAACGACCGGACACGGCCAAACGCGCCCGGAGCAACATCAACCAAGACCACCTGGCACGTTCCGAGCACGCGTAGCAATGCGGCCTCAACCCCAGCCCTCGCACAATTGTATGACAAACTCTCCGCGTACATAATTACGCCCTGGAGATACCATGGGCATAGGGGGAGAAGCACAACCACAACAGACCCAGAGTGCGGTTCGACCACACCAGGGGCTCCCAAGTGTGGCGCTTTTTATCTTTTATGTCTCTCTTTTTTATACAGAACTCTGTCCGGCGGCGAACCTGTCGAACTCATGATGCAACAGCCAGGGAGGGACAAAGGCCGCGACGAACACTCAGGTGGTCTCCATTACGAGCATTAAATTTGTTAAATACACCATTCCACGGCCTACCCCTGGAGGGAGACGCCTTTAATTCGTCCAATCCCTTGCTTTCCACACTATTTGTATCATTCCACACTCATAGCAGATCTTCTCGAATAAAATGCAGCACTTTTTGCCCATAATTGCATTACTTTATATATATATGTTCCTTTACGACATGTTGCATCCGTACATTTTGGTACGACCAAGTACACCAGGGGCTTATGTTCCCCGCATCATGGTGTGATAAAGTCCGAACACTTTCACAAGTGCGGCACCCCGAACTTATAGCATTATATGAATCGGCTCCGAATCATGTCTTGGGTCAATAGTTGGGTTTGCACGGCTCCCATGTTTGGCACCTTACGTTCCGTTCTATCGGCTAAGGTAGCACTGGGAGAACCACTGCGATTGCGCCCCGGTTGAGCCGGGTTAACGCCTCAGTGGAGAAAGCTAAAACTGACTGTCATGATAAGGCGAGAGACTGGTCGCTGTTCGAGAGGTCCTTTCGGGTCCTTAAAGACCTACGCCGCTTCGAGCGAAGTTCCGGATAATGTCCGACGAAGGCGTGGATAGTGCCCCTAATTCGGTCTTCCGAATACTAGGGGCTTCGCCGAAATTTAAAATTATAGAATTCTATGGCTAAGTGAGAGTGTTCAAGCACTATAAGTCCGGTTGCCTTGTTCGTTGTGTTGAGTGCCTCCCTAGATGGACCCAAAAATGGGAACAAGAGTGCTCAAGTTTATCCCGAACACCCCAGCACTCGTGGCATGGGGGCTGAAGCCGACGACTTGCCATCTCTCAGATTTAATAAACGGCCGCACATAAGGTAATATTTTAAATTAACAAGCATTGCTTAGCGCATATGAACAAAGTTTTCAGCGCACAGGATAACACATTGCGAATTTACTCAATAATTACATCCCTGGGACACTCATCCGCAATCTTGCGGGCACCCTTCAGGACAGTCCTATAGTATATTTCGGGCGTATGATATTCCTTGCCCGCTGGTGGCACATCAGTGATTAGTTTCTCCGCATCCAGCTTGCCCCAATGGACCTTTGCGCGGGCAAGGGCCCGACGAGCACCTTCAATACAGGCGGAGCGCTTGATAGCCTCCACCTAGGGGCACGCATCCACCAACCGTCGCACGAGGCCGAAGTAGCTCCCAGGCATGGCCTCTCCAGGCCACAGCTAGACTATGAGGCCCTTCATGGCCTGCTCGGCCACCTTGTGGAGCTCGACCAGCTGCTTCAGCTAGTCGCTAGGGGGCACCGGATGGCCGACATCAGCATACTGGGACCAGAAGAACTTCTCCGTTGAGCTCCCCTCCTCGGCTCGGTAGAATACGGCGGCATCAGACACGCTGCGAGGCAGATCTGCAAACGCCCCTGGAGAGCTCCGAATTCGGGTAAGTAACACGTAATTTACATTCACATGCTTGCTTTGCATGAAAAATGCCTTACCCGCCGCTATCTTCCTCACCAACTCAATCTCCTGAAGGGACTTATGGGCATCGGCCTTGGCAGTCTTGGCACTTTCAAGAGCCGAGGCAAGCTCGGACTCTCGAGTCTTTGAGTCACGCTCCAAACTCTCATGCTTTTCCATGAGAGCCTGGAGCTCTTGCCAAACCACCGCCACCTGCGCCTCCTGCTTTTCTCGCTCTGCCCGTTCCGCGGCCGCATTGCGTTCGACCGCGGACACGGCCTCCTTCAGGGTTGCCACCTCATTCGTGGCCCCTGCAGTACCCATGTTATCCTTGTTATTTTTTGTTGCAACCTAAATCCTTTTCTGTAAGGTACAAGTTCAAAGTGGTGTTACTCACCTTCTTTGTCCTAGAGCTGCTCCTTGGCGCGGCCGAGCTCTTGCTCGGACCGCTCGAGCTCCTGCTTCAAAGCACCGACCTCCGCAGCCAGTGCGGCAGAGGTCAGCAGCGCAGCCTGCAACCCATATTGACATAATTTTTTAGCAACCCTGCGTATATCTTCTTTTTTTCAGATCCTCAGTCCGGCTTTTCTTTCCGAACACCGAACCGAGCATCAGGGGCTACTGTCTATGCGGTATTACATTGCATATTTTTAACTTCTTACCTCTAAGCCTGATAGAAGGCTACTGCAGGCTTCGGTCAGCCCGCTCTTGGCGAGCTGTACCTTCTGAATCACCACACTCATAATAGTCCGGTGTTCTTCCTCGATGGAAGCGCTCTGGACTGCCTCCAACAAATTGTTTGGCGCCTCCGGTTGGACGGAAGCCACCGGCGTCACGGTCTTGCCCTTCGTGCGAAGGGGCCACCGGCCGGACTCCGGAACCACTGTGGGTTCTGATATGGAGTCCGGCGTAAAGTCCGGGAGGACGCCTTGTGGCGCCTCCGGAGCCTCCCCCTGATGGGTCCCTTCTTGGGATCCCACCTCGGCGTCCTCGGTGTCGCGAGGGCTGGAGGCGGTCGGGATGGAATCTACATCCGACGGAGCCAACGACCCGCTTGATGAAGCGGGGAGATCATCATTGACCGGACTATAGGCAGCATGCGGCATCAGAATGACACTATGTGACGCAGAAAAAGAAATTATAAATCATTCAGGAATCCGAATACTTACGATCTCGCCGGAGGCCTGGCCCTTGAAGGCCATTCTTCCTCGCCAACGTTGTTGTTCCGGGGGAATAGTCCATCCCCTCTTGGACCCTTCGGCCTCCCCTGTTGGGGAAGCCTTCGTCTTCCTCTCTCCCTCCTCTGGGAGAGAGTCCTCTTTCTCCTCCTCGTTTTCAGGGGAGGAGTCCGCCCCGGAGTCGCCGGACACCTGAAAATGGGAACTCTTTCGAGAACCCGTGGCCTCCTTCTTGGCCTTCTTCTCCGGCACCACGTGCGGTGCCGGAACCAGCAGCCTCGCTAGACGGGCATCTACTGGGTTTTCTGGCATAGGAGCCGGACAGATAATCTGCTCCGCCTTCCTCATCCAGTCCTGTCAAAGGAAAAGGGGAAATTAAAACCCGCATAGAGTCAAACTATGAAAAGCAAGTGTCCCGTAAAGGGGTAGAATCACTTACCTCGTCGGCTTGGCGCTGCGAGCGAAATCCGCGATCTTCAGTCGCGGATGCGGGGGCTTCGGCGCCCTTAAACAGCACCCTCCAGGCGCCTTCGTACGTCGTGTAGAAGAGCCCGCTCAGCGCCTGGTGCTGTTCCAGATTGAACTCCCATAGATTAAATGCCCGCTCTTGGCATGGGAAAATCCGGCGGACGAGCATGACTTGGACCACGTTAACCAGCCTGAGCTTCTTCACCAGCTTCTGGATACAGGCTTGGAGTCCCGTCACCTCCTCCAAACTACCCCACAGCAAGCCCTTCTCTTTCCAGGAGGTGAGCTGCGTGGGGATACCAGATCTGAACTCGGGGGCCGCCGCCCACTTAGGGTCGCGTGGCTCGGTGATATAGAACCACCCCGATTTCCACCCCTTGACGGATTCCACGAAGGCCCCTTCGAACCAAAGGACATTGGGCATCTTGCCCAACATGGCGCCTCCGCACTCCGCTTGAGTGCCCTTCACTACCTTTGGCTTGACATTGAAGGTCTTGAGCCAGAAGCCGAAGTGGGGCTAGATGCAGAGGAAGGCCTCACACACGACGATAAACGCCGAGATGTTGAGGATGAAGTTCGGTGCCAGATCATGGAAATCCAGGCCGTAATAGAACATGAGCCCCCGGACAAAGGGGTGAAGTGGAAAACCCAGTCCGCGGAGGAAGTGGGGAAGAAAAACGACCCTCTCATGGGGCCTAGGGGTGGGGATGAGCTGCCCCTCGTCGGGCAGCCAGTGCGCGATGTAGCCGGACAGGTAGCCGGCGCTGCGCAGTCTTTTGATGTGCTCCTCCGTAACGGAGGAGGTCATCCACTTGCCTCCCGCTCCGGACATAACCGGGGAAGGTTGAGACGAGATGTGCGGGCTTGGGCGCTGGAGCTCGAGTGCGCGGAGATGGATAAGCAAAGGAGGAAGAAGGCGTAGGTGAAAAGGTGAATCCTTATCCCTTATATGGGCGGGCGAAGTCTACGCGTCCCCCACCGGCCTGGTAAAACTCGCTTATCCCCCAAGCGTCACCATCAATGGCGTGGTTGGGTTACCCACGTCCGTATTGATGAGAATCCCGGATTAAGGCGGAACACGATCTGTGCTTCGACAAGACGTGCCAAGGAAACCGCTTCGCTAAATGCGCTGAGGTGGTAGAGTAAAAAACGATTCAAGTGATGGCTTGGTAGTGGCGTGACGTCATGCCGCAAAAAACGTCAGCAGATTGAACTTGTGTATATATTATTCTCTCTACGGTGGAATGTGGAATTTATTTTGCAGAGCCGGACACTATCCTGGTGTTCACAATCTTCTATCATTCGGAGGAGGAACCCGCCTTGCAATGCCAAGCAATATACGCGCCGGACTTATCGTCATTGAAGCCTGGTTCAGGGGCTACTGAGGGAGTCCTGGATTAGGGGGTATCCGGATAGCCGGACTACCATCATCAGCCGAACTATCATCGGCCAGACTATCATCATCGACCGGACTCCAAGACTATGAGGATACAAGATTGAAGACTTCGTCCTGTGTCCGGATGGGACTTTCCTTGGCGTGGAAGGCAAGCTTGGTGATACGGATACGTAGATCTCCTACCATGGTAACCGACTCTATGTAACCCTAGCCCTCTCCGGTGTCTATATAAACCGGATGGCTCTAGTCCGTAGGACACAACAACAACAACAACCATTACAATCATACCATAGGCTAGCTTCTAGGGTTTAACCTCCTTGATCTCGTGGTAGATCCACTCTTGTAAACATCCACAATATCAATATCAATCAAGCAGGACGTAGGGTTTTACCTCCATCAAGGGGGCCCGAACCTGGGTAAAACATCGTGTCCCTTGTCTCCTGTTACCATCCGCCTAGACGCATAGTTCGGGACCCCCTACCCGAGATCCGCCGGTTTTGACACCGACAGTGCCCCAATCTGGATCACCTACTTTGCTCCGGTGCCAAATTAACTCACGCAATGAAAAAACACTGCGTGGGAGAGAGAGAGGACTGAGGCAATAAAAAACACTTGTTTGGGAGGGTGAGAGGCTGGTGTAGCTGGTTTGATTGATTTGTTTATACATGTGGGTGTGTGTGCACAGCGGTGCCAACTCTCTCACATCGCGAGAGCGGTGCCAAAATCTTTTCATTTGACATCGATGCGTATTATGTGGCATACTTTTGAGAAATATGGCATCAGCCACATAGTGGAAGGCAACAAATGCCCAAGCTCTTCACGTACTCCTAGTTAATTGAGAGGAAACAGAAAGAGAGAGAGAGAGAGAGAGAGAAAATATCACTAGCCAGCCAACCCTATCATATGAGCAAATGATATTGGTACCTCTTGATGACACGACAATCTTATGCAGCCAGCTGCTCTAATATGTTCTCTTCTTTTGCAGATAAAAAAAGACCCGAAAGTGAAAAATGTGCTGCACTATAACAATCTCATCGAATGCCTTGATCTCCATCTTACAGAAATTGATTTGATCGACTACCGAGGCAGCACATCTGAGATTAAATTGGCCAGGTTCTTTGTTCTGGAGGCAAGTGTGCTCAAGGTAATGAGGTTTGGCGTTCTCTGGCGCAACAATGAATGGCGTGCTGATCACCGCAAGCATCTAAGCCTAAATGACAAAGTCTCCGCAGAAGCTGAATTTTTTTTTGAAACATCAAGTGGCCAGAGACTCGAAAACTTATTTGCCCATTAATGACTTGTCAGGGCGGTGGATTTTAGTTTGTACGATAATGCTACATCCACCTAAAGTAACGAAAGTTCTTACCGTAAACTTCCTAGTAATTCCCTCTTCATAGGTGTAGCATTACTCCTAACATTTGTAATATCAGTTTGAAACTTGTAATATTGCCGTGTCCTATTCCTGCGTTTTCAAAATCCTACGAATCAAATAGGTCCTGAGTTGGTGATGATGTTGTGCCTCCCATCTTTCACCAATAGCCGTCGGATCTAGATCTGACGCATACAAACCAAGCTTCTCCATTTTTGTAAAAAGATGCCCGCACTTGTTCCTATTTACAAACAAGTCCTTGTCTCTCACAATCAGCCTTATCTCCTCCCCACCACATCTAGAAGGCCGTGGAAAAATCTGGCGGGATGGCCGCTGCCGGAGCCGTCCACCACCAATCTTGGTGTTTCATGCAATGCACAGGCATCTATGCACGGGAAATTATATCGAACAAGTCTAGTTGTAAGCAGGCTAGCTCTACAGCCATGATGATAGTGACTGCAGATGGTGAGGCTGACTATGGTATGCCAAACACGGCGCCTATACTCAGGTGTCATCTCCGGCGCAGGGTCTTATCACTTCACTATGAGGAGCATCACGTGATAATTTGACCAATGGGTAGTACAGTGCTAGTACTCCTACTACTACATTGGTAGTACTACTACTAGTACTAGTAGCACCACCGTCTGGATTTAGGAGTACTACCACGTCCATCTGGATTTTAGTATTTGACTAGCAATATCTAGTAATGCATGTCACAAAAAATGTACTACTCCTTCTGTAAATAAATACATGGTGCTTTATTCCTATCGGCGAGAGAACTTAATATTTTTTTGCTAACTAGAGTACTAATAGGATTACATGCAATGAACTAAACACTTCATGTCATGTTTGGTAGTCTCAAGTCATTGAAAGCATGCACGACCCACATCTCTCATTGGTTGATATGTCATGAAATAAGAAACAAGGAGGGAGTTAATGCACCGTGCCTAAGTGTTTTGGGATTATTTGGTTTTCGTAAGGTGACTTACACAACATTTTTGTTTACATGCATTAACATTTTATTAGTTAAATCAAAGGTCAAAACATGGCACAAAATGCAAAGGGGACCAATAAACCAGTAAACATCAAACTTCTCTCATTTGGCCCCAACTAGAGGTCTGGTGAGATCACTGACTATACTGCACCGGCGCGGAGGGGGACGCAGCTTCATTGACTTACGACAACTGCCTTTCGGTGAATGACACGTGGGCCCAGGGGGTGGCTGGCCCACCTATCATACAGCCAAAGGCAGGTGCAGTAGAGGGCTGCGGAGTAGTACGAAATCCTACGCACCTACGCACGCTAACCAAGGGTAAGAGTGATCACTCGAATCGCAAGATCAGTTGACTAGAAGCTAAGCTAGACCCATGGAGGCTGTGCCGGATGGTCCACGACGCCGGCCTGCGGCCCGGCATCGAGGAACGTCTCCAGGTAGTATTGCTTGAGGCCGCTAGGGCGAGGGGCCGCTTGGACGACAACTTCATCTCCTTGTTCGACGAGGTCCTCGTCAGTTTCCTTGACAAGTTCACCGTCGTCAAGAAGCTCGCGGACGACTTTGACGTAAGCCTCCAGCCAACGCGCCCAGGCTCTGCGATGCCCACCACCCTCAACGGCCACTATGGTGACAACCTCTTCGACGCACTGGTGGCCCTGCAACTGCCCGCCGACGCGCCGGAGAATGTCCAACTCGTGGTCGCGCTCACCATGCAGCGCCTGGCTTAGCAAGACACCATCGACATAATCACCCATGGCTACGCGTAAATCGTCCACAAGGACTACTACATGCAAGAGGAGGACGATAGGACGCTGTTCTTCTTGGACCGCAGGTCAACCTTGGACGGCACTGTTCAGAAGCACGTTGAGCTCGCCGCCAACGCCGCTGCTCCTCACACGTCGGTTGGTGACTCGGCGCACTAGGGCGTGAGGATGTCGTTGATGGATCCGTATGTATTTTTATCTTACCTTTCGCATCAACTTCATAATTTTCGTACGTACTCCATGCATGAATGGCGCCAGAACCTAACTTCTCATTACTCTAGGCAAAATAGTTATTTTCTATCTATCGGTGGCGCCATGGAGCAGAACCAAATTTTACAAGTTACAAGTTCAAAAGGAAAAGCCTGCCATGTTCGCGTCACACCCCCACACGGTTGGTCCGACACGCCGCTCAAGCGGGAATGCGTTCGATGTTGCATTCTCACTTACAAGTGGGACCGTAGTTGAGAAAACCGACTATTGGCAAACCCCCACCCCGCCCACCGTGCGATGGCTGAGAAAACAGGAGGGAGAAGAGATGGCTGTAGCACGGACTCCAAGAAAATTGGTGTCGGATGGGACTCATGTGGGTGGCATGTGCCGTACTGCTAGACATGAATGCTAGTTATGGCCCATGCCACCCCACTATATCGAGCCTATATCGAGGTACGTAGAACAAATTTCCTACAGCCCGTGATCAGCCCTCCTCTATCTCTCTTCTCAGCCAGCCAGCAGACGCGCGGAGCCCATCGTCTGTTTGCTCACATGCGGTCCCACATGTCAGTGAAAATGCAAGCGGACCCACTGAACCTGCACATCTTTCACCTCGACGTGCTCATGATGAAAAACAAATCCAATAAAGATCTTCGGTGGCCGCTTTTGGAGTTTCTAAGATTAGTAAGATTCTATTTACAGTTTAACCCAAGATGCACATCTTGTGGCTTCAACTACCACTCTATTTTCTTTCATGACACGACCTGGATGCTGGATGTCCCACGTGTCGGCAAAAGGAGGAAGAACCCGACCAAATCTTCGGTTGTGCCCTCGGATTAGACTAGTTGTGCTAACTTAGAAATTTTATTGTGTACTCCCTCCGTTCCAAAATACTTGACTTCCATTTGTCCAAAAATAGATGTACCTATATACTAAAACATGTCTAGATACATATATATTTTGACAATTAGAAGGCATGTATTGTGTAATAGAGGGAGTAAAATGGATGCAAATTTTTGTATTGGGAAGAAGAGTACATCCATATATTGATAGAGCGCAATTTAGTAGATGTTCTATCACTTTTAGCTAGCACAGAGACTAGAGATGAGATTAGTGCACTTGTTGATACTCCTACTAGAATAGAGGCTAGACATGAGACTAGATGCGAGGAAGCAATGTCTACTTCTTTACACTCGAAGAAGAAATAAGCATGCAAGACCGAGCCTCCGCAGATCAACAATGAATGCATCGAGAAGGCACTAATCTAACTTACAGGAGTAGTAAAATGTATTCTTGTGGTTCTTGTTTAATTTGGTCTTGATTTTCTAGTCAAAATTATCGTTAGAGTTCGTGCAAAACGGAGGTCCGTTTGGGGTCGTGTGTTGGAGTTGGCCATACAAGTGGGACCGCAGTTAAGGAAACCGACCATCGGCAAACCCCCACCTCGCCCGCCGCGCAATGGCTGAAGTTAGAGAAATGACGAGGTTAAAGAGATTGCTCTAGCAAGGACTCCAAGAAATAATATGGTGTCAGATGGATGTCGTGGTGGTGGCGTGTGCCGTACTCCTGGACGTGAATGCTTGTTTTGGCCCATGCCACCCTACTACTCCTACTACTTACTCCTACTATATAGTACTAGTATCAAGGATTTGAGGTGCTGGTTATGTACAACGAACACATTAACATATGGCTACAGTAAAAACACCCGCCCGACGCGCGAAGCATGTGAAGCTAGTACAAATAGTGTACTAGTACTACTATTGTTGATTGGCCTCATCCGATAACCTGTTGCAATGCACGTACAATTATGTATTCGGAAAATATTTTTTTGCCTCGTCGCACCACTCACTCAGAGGAGCGACTCGAAAGCCATTCATAAATTTAGTAAGTTTATCACAGGCATATCATTTTATTACATACAACAGGTCATCAACCCACATTGACAACGAGGATACATTATAAATACTAAAGTTTTCCCCACAAATAACAAGCAATGAAATGAACTTCAACTCAACCATTCCTCGCTGTTGGAAACACTTGCTTTGAACCACAAGTGATTCCCTGGGACGGGCCATCCATTGTCGATCTGGAGACCAATGTGGGACTGATCATCCAGGCTGAAGCGGCCTACTATATCAGTACCGGGGTAGGGAACCACCCAAATGTCCGAGGTATAGACACAGTTGCTTCTCATAAATGGTAGTAACATTGTGTCAATAGCAGTTGGATGACCTTTCACCATCATTGGATAGTTTTGTCCAAGGAAGAGCGAGTTTTCTCCAAGACTATCAATTCTGTACCAGGGAGAAGGAGTTGGCGCTAGCACACTAGTATCCATCCCAAATACCATGCAACGGGTGTTGGAATAGGTCCGGAGAGTGCGACCATGAGAGACTACACCTGCTTCCTTAGCAGTAACATCATCAGTGGGCTGTATACACACAAGAAGAGGTGATCCATCGGAATTAGTTGCCAGGCGCCACAAAGTATATGGGCGCTGCTTGTCCTCATGCTCGTGATCATCACCATCGTCATCTCCCCCTTGGTTATAAAAAATTTCAATTATGGGTGGTGGAATGTTCACAGGACCTTGGAAACACAAGAAGAAAGTTAATTAGTTAAGGGAAACTTGCTAACTCGCATGCATGTGGATGAAACAATTATAATTACGGTGGAAGACAAACATACCGAAACTATGAGGATTCCATGCAAAAACAGTGCCACGAGTGGTGGCAGCAAACACAAGGCCCTCGTATTGAATTGCATCACAGTACTCATCCGTGTATAGAAATTGATTTTTGAGCAATATCCATCGAGTCAAACCACCAAGGACGGCAACAAGCTTATCGAAGATAGCAACAACTTCATAGTTGTTCTAATTGCAAGAGCGGTTGGGAACTCGACAAATTGCTATCTTCCATAGAAGACAGTCACCATGATCGTATTTGAACGTGCGTACAATACCGGTGTGCTCAACCTCTGGGCAGTCTGCTGAGATTCTTGGAAGTTGAACCCGGTCACGAGTGTACACATTCACAAGTTCCGACTCGCAGTTGGACCCAATATAAACCACCCAATCTCCATTTGCGCCTACCCAAGCCTTGCCCTCAAGCGATGTCATCTTAACATCATACGTATCATTATCAAGCGGCATCAACTTGCATAGGGCAAGGCCTCCGTCGTGTCGGCGCCAGTCATTAGGGTCACGGCGAAGAAGATAGGGGAGATCAAACCGCTCCTTGACTCTTGGGTTCCTTGTAATGATGTTATTAGTTGAGTCGAGAATGGGTTTGAATGAACCTGCCATGATAGCCAAGGTGATGACGTCACACCGATCAATGAGTTCCTCCACCACGTCATCTTTCAGATCGGGGCAAGAATAACGCGGTCGTTTCCCGCCTGTTCCCTCCATGGAGAAGACGATCGAACAATGGCAGAAGAAACGGTGAAGGGCTAAAGGAAAATGGAGGAAGGAGAGGAAGAGCGTGCGACAATAGTTCCAAATAGAGAGGGAAAGGCAAAGAGTCGATGTACGGTTGCCAATTTGCCACGGTTCAGAAAGAGGCGCCCTGGCCTACACGTCCGTTCGGAAATACTCCTACTACTCGCCGTCGTCTCACTGATATGTTGAAACGGGACCACATGTCAACGAAACATGGTGTGTAATTTCTCATGCAAAATGTGATCTGGCCGCGTTGGCCCGAGGTGCCGCATTAGTTATCGACCTTTATTTTTTTTAATGGTGTGCCGTTCAGTTTTGAAGCACGACAAACTGGTACTGTACACAGAGAAAATATAAACTACTCTACCACTACTCCACCTCCAGTACTAGTAGTATAAAAAAGATATATAGGCTGGAGCTTCAGCGCTTTCTTGCCAAGGGCTGCCCACTTGCTTCTCACACTACCACCCTCTCTCCAGATCTAAAAAAGACGACCCCTCTCTCCCTCCTCACCGGTGGTCACAGATCCGCCGGGGAAGAAAAGGACGTGCAACATTGACACACTCATCGTCGGCGAGCGAGGTCATGCACTAACGACAAGTCCGTCCTCTCAGACCTAGCGCCCGCACGGGATGGCCTCTGTCCCCAAGCTCGTTGCCGTAGTGTGTGCGGAGGCCGACGACCACGAGCGAAGCCACTTCCCGCCGACCCTCGGGTATGCTACCTCTTTTCGAACCATACCCTTGTTCTATTGCCCCATCTGCCACATCGTTGCATGTGAATCTTTTTCCACTCCACCATCTTCCCAATTTTCTATCCTCTGCTCTACTGGCCACGCAGATGAAAACCATAATTTGCACTATTAAAGGTAACCCTACTTCATGCAGACTAATCCATGTCTGGGTTGAATAAGGAAAGGAAGGGAGACTGTACTGTCCAAGAAAGTAGGCATCGAACCCGCATCTAGGTTGAAAAGGGGAAAATCAGTAGCTAAGGAACGAGTCTCGTGTCTCTTTGTTGAAGAAGGGTAGAAAGGCATGACAACGCAATAGAGAATGACCAGGTCGATCGGTTTGTTGTCCTCACATAGGAAAAAGGTGGCTAAAGAGAACAAAAATGGGATGTAATCCACATATGCTGCCTGGATATTTGTTGCTCTGGGCAACCATACCTCCCTCACCACTCTGCGTCGTGGAGGTACATCGTACTGGTGCGCCCACTGTCCGAATGGGCCTCCCATGCTCTTATTGCCACTTTTTTTGCTGTTAGTATAACGCCAGTAGTCAAGTCAAGCAATGCTACTGCTAAAGTGAAGCCACATTTAACTAATGCCGCTCTCAGTCTAATGCCACCGATAAATTTAAGCAATGCCATTTAATGTCACTGGATTAGTTCAGTCTTAGCTATTGATTGTGGATGTATTAAAGATTTTTCAGCTAAGGCATTCTAATGCTGTTGCACAGCTAGTATACCAATGATGAAACTTGTTACTACCTTCCAATTTTTGCACTCTTAATGCTTATAGATTACATACCTCACTTTCATGAGATAAGTTAATTTTTTTGTATAGCGTCACCAAAATGCCAAGGCGCTGATGTCATTTTATTTTGGTTAAACTGCACAGACAATTATGAAGAGAAGAGGAAAGGTCAAGAGTGGGCACTTCCTCCTCTGGCTGTTCTCTTGATTCGTTCGATCAAGTTTTTATGTTTGATCGATTATCAAGATTGGGATAGGAATATTTAAGGTCCCCCCGAGTTCGAAATGATATTTACCTTGGAGGTACATGGTTTCCAATTTTTTTATACTGTCATTAGTTAATAATGCTAGTTACCTTCAGACTTTTTTATTTGGTTTAATGCTCATGCACAACTAGTATACCAATGATGAAACTTGTTACCTTAACATTTTGTATTCTTAATTCTTATAGAAACCTTCCAGTGCTAGAGTTTATTGAAATCTGTTCAGTAAAACCATTGTACTGTACCCTGTAATAAACTAACTACTCTACTGTTGCACTAGCCATTGGATTAGTGTATATTTGTAGTATTCGAATGGTGTTGCATTAGCGTATGGACATAAATAAAGTGTGGCAAGCTTTCCTAGATATGTGCTCAAGAAAACTACTACCTGTTTTTCTAAATACTAGACATTTGGGTACTTTAAGTTGAACAGCGAAAACATCTTATATTAAGGAATAGAGGGTGTAGAGTTCACTCAAATTATCCCGGTAAAGCTAGTCACACCTTTGTTAAAATTAATGTTCATTATGTTATCCGAGGAGGTCTGTATGTTTGTCTCTAATGCCTGTCGACTACATACCTGACATCATGATGTAATGTTAAGTCATTTCCTTTTGTACAGTGTAACTGAATTCTCAAGGCGGTGATGACATTTTATTTTAGTAGAACTGCACAAATTTTTCTTAAAAGAAGAGGAAAGGTCAGGAATGGCTCAGTTTTTCAGAAAAAACTATGTATGCCTTCCTGACATCAGCCGCTGTTGCTTTATTTATTCCTTCAAACAGGTGGTTAGAAACAGTCTTGCTACCTTTTCCCATTAAGAAATTGGAATGCTTATATTTGTGAGTCTATGCTTCAACTAGTGCCACTTTTATAGTAATCACACTTTCAATATCTATGCAAACAGGGATGCTCGATTTTAGTGGAACTGCACAAAAAGTCCAACTGGTTCAACATTAGGAGCATGTTTTTTTCCAAACCTTTATATCCAATTGGTGGCACTATGAGCTGTTCATTACGAAGGTACATGGTTTGCTACTATCTTGCTACTCTTTTTGTACTGTCATTAGATAGTAATACTAGTGGTTTGCATGTGAATTTATTGGCAGGGTGGACCTACATTGGAGGTGCAGGACATGATTCAATGATTGGATGCTCAATTTCGGTTGTATCGATTTCACCTCTTCCATCACTGCGAACATGGATATCCTTGGTCTGATGAAGAATAGGCGCTATATTTCTGATCTGAACCAGCAAATCAATTCAGTATGAAATTGTCCAGGGCAAAACATAACTGTATCAGATTGTCCAGTGCAGAACATGACAGATGCTAAGCGGAAGAGACATGTTTAAACCGAAAATACATGGTGTGGTATATGTTTACTAGCTGCTTGATATTTGTGCAGACAGAGATGTCTGCCCGTTGCTATTTTGCAAAAAAACAAAGTGTCCTCAATTTTGGTTGAATTGCACACGAGAATAGTATAGTCACTGCATGCAGTGCCATTTGAAAATAGACACAAAGATTGGATAGTCACTTCATGGACTGCAGAAAAGTAGTACTGTACTATTTACTGGCCAACACTAGGTGCTTGATTGCTTTGGTCTTATTATACAATGGGCATCATTTTGGCTAAGTTAAAGTTTGTATTTCGAAAATAGTCTCGCGGTGTGATCGAGAGAAGACCAAATCATATTGTACTGGATGTTCCTCCATCATGTGTGGTTCATTCTGATGGTTCCAGCTATTAGTGAAACCACTTACGTTTCCAAGAGGAATTGTAGACTTCACAGACAAATTTGTCTTCCAGTCTGTACTGAATGTTGGCCAAGAGAAGCATCCATGTTAGTAGGAAGAACAGATGTTTTTTCTAGATCTTTGCTTTTGGAGCTACATATTTGTATATGATTTGTGAATCATTGAGATGCATTAACATGTTGATCTTATGTATGGGAATCGTACTAGTTAGGTTTAGTTGCGAGGCAAGAGCCGAAGTGGCTGATCTTTCCTTTTGGAGCTACATATTTGTATATGATCTGTGAATCATTGAGATGCATTAACAGTTACTTATTTCTGTTCGCTCAGTGTTTACAAGTTACTGATCGATCCCTACCTAGCCTACAAATGCGCTCCTGGCATTTTTATTTGCGATGCAAGATGCGAAGTGGCAGTTTTTTGAATAAAAATGCCTACCTCTGAAGAAACTGACAAGCTACACTATCGATACTGCATGGATAAAAATGCCTACCTCTGAAGAAACTGACAAGCTACACTATCGATCCTACACGGATAAATAGTGGATCACGCACGTACTACCTCCTTTCTGGTTTGCAGGGCTCAATTCAAGAAACGACCTACTCGATCCTACACGAATAAATAGCGGATCACACATGTTCTAGTACATCCTTTCCGGTTTGCAGGCCTTAATTCAAACCTCTCACCAACCAAGGTACTCCCTCCGTCCGGGTTTATTAGTCACGTGAGCAAAGCAGCAAGACCAAGGCATGGCAATAATTAACGGTATGCAGAAGTTTAAGCCTCATTAATTCTAGCGATTTAAGTGGCTGCATGTGTGCCCTCAGCTGCGACTGGTTGCATGCTACTTCGCGTACTGCCTGAGAGCGATTTTGAGTGCCTGCATGCAATCGGCCATAATTAAGGTAGCTAACTGATGCGAAAAAAGATATGCTTTAATTGTTGCAGGCTTTTTAAATCCGTGGAATCATTATTGACAAGGAGGGAGATGATTCGAGTGCACTTGTTTGACCGCCATGCCGGCGTGCGACCCAGACGGAACGGGACGACATAGTCATAATTTTAGTTTCTCTAGTTTTCCACGGCAAGCTGGCGCGCTAAGCCATTATGCATTGAATTCCGATGACCGTCGCGCTACCTTCCCCCTATAAGTACTATTTCTCAGCCTTCTCCGATGCCACGGTGACCCAACTCGCCATGTCCTCATAAGCCCCCACTGGACCGACGTTGCTCGCCACGTCCGCCATGCCCCCGCCCGTCCGCGGTAGGGGACGCCGGAGGCTGTCACCACCGGAACTAGTGTTCGGTTTTTCACCGGAAGGCAGATGGAGGGAGGAGGCATTCTATCTGTCTTTAGATGGAAATGCAGAGATCGAGGAGTTGTTGGAGCACGACCGCATGGCAGAGGAGCAGGAGTTGTTGGAGCGCGACCGCCTGGCGGAGGAGCAGCGTATCACCAATTTGTGCCGCCAGCGGGACATGGAGCAGCAGCGCACCGACGCTCTGAGTCGCGAGTAGAGCGCCTGCAACTGGGCCGACTACGTGGAGGGCGGCGCCCGGCAAATAGACCTGGAGGCTGTCGGGCACGCACGCGTTCACGACGCCAATTTTTACTACCAGCTCATCAAGTGGGTTTCCCGCTTGGAAGACGAAGTTTCGGTGGACCACGCCGGCATGGAAAGGGCCAACGCGCGCGAGCAACGCGCCCTAATGCACCTCTTGCAAGTCCAAGGCGAGGCGCAGGATGCCAGTGCCTGCGTTTAGCATCTACCACATATGGCGGCCGACATCGTCTAGTTAGCTAAGAGTAAGTTAGTACTTGTACGCTACTAGAGTATTAGTGGGAGTAGATAGTTAACTTGGCTATGATGGTTGTCAACGTGGAAGTTCAGTACTCTATATGTGGATCAGACCTGTTACTTTGCTCTGAATGTTGAACTTTCCATTTGAACGTATGGAATGGGCTGTTATTTTTTTA
Organism: Triticum aestivum; assembly: GCF_018294505.1. Lineage (NCBI taxonomy): Eukaryota > Viridiplantae > Streptophyta > Magnoliopsida > Poales > Poaceae > Triticum > Triticum aestivum. Next base: position 57,148,995 of record NC_057795.1, read on the forward strand.
AATGGGTTGTATTTGTCCTCCACGGGTTTAGAGGCTGACTTGTGGGCCTAGCAAGTTGACGCGTACACAATCAGGAGATGATTGTACGTGGAGAGGATGACAGCAGGGACCCGCCAAGGTCATGGAAGTATGCAAGCAAGTGCCTCCTTATTTCAAGCCAATAAAAAAAATGGCTCCTCCTAGTGGATTTCTGACATCTGGGTCCCATGCCATTGTCAACGTAGTCAATAAACGAGAGAATTGCACAATGAGCGGCTGACACCAGGGATCCAGCAGCTTGCCTAGTTATTTCTGTTTTGGGTTAATTTGATAAATTCCACTCCAAATCTAGTATTTCTGAGAAATGCCACTTCAATTTCCAAACTTTGAAAAATGCCATTTCATGCCATTTCTAGTGGCATTTTTCGAAGTCTGGAGTGGCGTTTTTCAAAGTTTGCAAACTGCAGTGGCGTTTTTCAAAGTTTGCAAAAATCGCAGTGGCATTTTTCAAAGTTTGGAAATTGCAGCGGCATTTTTATGAATCGCCATAATTGGAGAGGCATTTATCTAATTTTTTTTTGAGACGGAAGAAGGGTGTCAACTAGGCTGTGCGGGATACTCTGGCCTGTCTAGACAACCTTTTCTTTTATGTTTACCACAGACCAGCCCAGTATTTTTTTTTCTTTCTGAAAATGGCTAGCCCAGTTTTTTTGTGATTTTTCAAGTAAGTCGCTTTATGAGGCCTGTTGGGCTGCAAATCTTTCAAGACGAGGAGAGCTTGATTCGGCTGGCCGAGAAAATGGCCTATCAGTAATGAGAAATGGACTGTACATTTTTAAAACACATCAAACCGGCAATTAGTTTAAAATATCTTTTTTTTCATTTTGAGATTTTAAATTGCATTGATTTTTATGCGTGGACAATTTATTGGATTTTATATTGATATACATTTATTTTTAAGATTAGTCTGAATGTGACTCGAAATTTCGGGATTAAAAACAGTTCAGACCGCATCGACATATGCAAAATTTCGTATAATGTTTTAACCGTGGCCACAATATGGGCTGTAATGCTAACAAAAAGAATATGGGCTCCAAAAAAACCCCGTAAGAATTAGCAAATGGGCTATAAATTATTTGAAATAATGGCAGATGGGCTGTATGCTGTTTTCCACAGATTTGAGCCTTTCCACAGATGGCATGTTTACTGTTGGATGTCCATCCAACGGCCATCGTGCTTCTTCAATCTATGCTCTTCCTGCTCCAGCTGCTCAAACAAGCGTCGGCGGGACTGCCTGCTCACTCCTCCCCGCGGCCGGCTGTGCTGCCGCGCAGGCCTCACTGCCCCACCATACTCCCATTGCTGGCCTAGCCATCCCTCTACTCACCCATAGTCCCACACCTGTTGTTATTCTCCAGCGACGGTAGACGAACCAGTAAACCCTCGTACAGTCGTACTCCTGTCCACGTGGGAAACAACTGTCGAGTCTTCCCTGCCTCCGTGTCATTCCCTTCCTAGGCCTCGCCGTCGTCCACCGCCCTTGTGCTCTCGATGTGGCGTGGTCAACGTGGTCAACAACCGACATGCATCTGACAGCTGGGTCCACGTCCGCATGCAAGGAAATGCCTCCTTATTATGTGCAAAATAATGATTCCTCCACCTCACATCCGGGACCCACCGAAAGGGCTTCTGTATTTCGCGAAAAAAACATTACCGCCGCTGACAGCTCGGACCCACCAGCTATATCTTCGCACGCAAGGAAGTGCCTCCTTATTACGCACAAAAAAATGAATACTCCCCCTGCTAGCTGGGACCCAGTATAGTGGGCCTACTAAGTTGACGGGGACGAAGGGCTTTGTCAACTTAGTCAATATGCATGATTCTAGCTCAACTGACTGTACGATGTCCATCCAACGGCCGTAGTGCTTCTTTAACCTCTGGTCTTCTTGCTCCAGCCGCCCAAAGCAGCGCCGGTCGTGCCGCCTGCTCCTGTCTCCCGTGGCCGGCTGTGCTGCCGTGGAGGCCTCACCACCCCCATACTACTCCCACCACTAGCCAGGCCATCCCTCCACTCCACTCACCCACACCCCCTATTGGGGATATAACTACTGAGTATAAACCGCCCAGGAGGGGCCGGTTCACCCTCAACTATATTGAAGCCCATGAAGACCCAGAAGATGGCGCTTTACTGATGAAGCTTAAAGGCCCAGAGTCCAAAGGCGGATTAGGGCCCATAGATGTAAACCGCCATAATTGTATAACTTGTATTGTAAGTTAGGAAAGGGGAGACCGAGCCGGACACTTGTATGAGCCGGCCTTGGGACTCTGTAAACCGGCTGGGCGTCAACCTGTGTATATAAAGGCACGACCCGGCGGCGGTTCAGGAACAAGAAACAACAACTCGAAAGCCAGGCATAGCATGTTTGCTCCCTGGTAATCGAGACCCCAATAATTCCATCACAACTAGACGTAGGCTTTTACCTTCATCGTAAGGGGCCGATTTAGTATAAAACTCTCGTGTCCTTTGTCCGGTTTAACCCCTTTAAGCTAACCCGTCGCGATGGCTCCCCGACTAAGTCCTTTGCTGAGGACATCTGACATGATATTTCCATGACAGTTGGCACCCACCGTGGGGTTATCGCCCGATGGTTTCGAGCTCTTGAAGGGCAGCTTTGAAGGACTCAAAGGGTACGCGGTTGGCCGGATGACCAAGAGTCATCGCGGCAAGCTTTACATCGATGATGCAGGCTGGGGCCCTGACGCCGGCTCAATCGAGTAAGGGTATCGGGTCCCCTTTGGAGGAATTCACGTCTTCATCGGCAATATCTGCAAACCGGGCCCTGAGCCGGACATCTGCACCGACCTCATCGAAACGGCTCAGCGTGTGAGTACCGCCCGGATTCATCCCGCCATGAAGCATGCGTTCATAGGATGTGTCCATGGGATCGGATCTGAACCGGTGTCCGAAGGTGATACGGCCGTCTATTCCGATGGCGAGTCATCCACCGGCGAAACCGAGTCCCTGTACCAAGTTCATGACAGTGTGTTCGAAGGGTATTCCGATGGCACTGGTATTCCGGAATTTCTTGAACCGCCAAACTGAGTCACAATCTTCATGGCCGATACACAGCCAACCTTGCAAAATTCTACTGCGATGGCATTGGGTTCCGGACCAGCAGCTGGGGCAGGAGGCCCCACGCGCCGGCTAGCTCAAGTTCTGTCCAGTTTGTTGGACACCTGGATGACATTATTGGCCACAACAGTTACCCCGGTGACTCAAGATCGGTATAACACAGAGGTCACTAAGCTACGGAATCAGATAACACATGCCAAGGAGGACCTGGCGGCTGAGGAGACCAGGATGGCTGAGGAACGGGCCGCTTTAGATGCCCAGGCGCAGAGGATTCAGGCCAAGAATTATCGGCTTTTGCTTGATCAAAATGCCTCGAATGAAGTATTGAGGAGGAGACATCAGTCTCGCTTGCCGGCGGATTATAATGCAATTAACCTCTTCTGTACGCAAGGGGCAGGAACCAGCAACCCGGCAGCAGTAAATCGGACAGACAACCCACCGCGATACAAAACACCCCCGCCGGGTCACTTCTCTACCCCTTTGGATAACATGATAGCAGCGGCATCCCGGCTAGCAGCTATTCCGATGGAGGGTGAATCTCCAACGGCGGTTGAGACACGGCAGGCCAGGGATCTTCTTCAGACTGCTATGGTGCACCACCAGGCTTACTCATATAGCTGAGATAGGATTCACACAAGCTCCCGTCCGAGCAAAAGCTATAGCAGGCACATAGATGAACCAGAGGTGTCCAGCAGTGCGCGGCGCCGTAATGTCCCTCAAGGACCCAATCCGGCGCGCGGTGAAGTAAATGCTCAGGACATGGTTGATAATGGCAGAGCATGAAGGGAGGCCGCTTTAGCAGCACAATATGTGGGCCGTTATCAACCCGCCCCGGTTCAGCCAGCAGCGTCCGTAGAACGAGGCACCGGGCTTGCCTTCAGTTCCTGGGGAGTGCCGTGTCTCATTCCGGCTCTCCGTAATGTGCGACTGCCCAAGGATATCAAGGGTCCACGTAAGGTGCCTAATTACACCGCTGATCAGCCAACTGAGGCGTGGGTGGAAAGTTATGAGATGGCGATGGAGATGCTGGATGTGGATGAAGCGGCCTGTGAAAAATACTTCACAATGATGTTGGTAGGGACGGCCCATACATGGTTGAAGAACCTGCCAGCTAACTCCATCGAGTCATGGGACCAACTGAAGGCCCGGTTTATAGCAAATTTCAAGGATACGTGCAAGCAGCTTAATTACACCGCCGATCAGCCACCTGAGGCGTGGGTGGAAAGTTATGAGATGGCGATGGAGATGCTGGATGTGGATGAAGCGGCCTGTGAAAAATACTTCACAATGATGTTGGAAGGGACGGCCCATACATGGTTGAAGAACCTGCCAGCTAACTCCATCGAGTCATGGGACCAACTGAAGGCCCGGTTTATAGCAAATTTCAAGGATACGTGCAAACAGCCTATGTCCATTGTGGATCTGGATGCCTGTGTTCAAGGAGAGAATGAGTCAACAACTCATTGGGTGCGCCGGGTTTCAGAATTTTTGCATTCGTCGGACCGGATTAATGTTGGCCAAGCAATCATAACACTGGAGTGTAACTATCGGTTTAAATCATTAAAGATGAAGTTGGGACGGCTCAAGCACCACTGCAACGACATGGGAACACTTATGGAAGCCTTGGTCAAATATGCCGATTCTGATAATACCAAGGATCCCGATTCTGATGAGGAGAAACCGGAGAAGGGAAAGAAGAACGGCTGTGCAAAGGGACAACAGCACAACCAAGGGGGGCATGGGAATAATGGTAAGTGCAAAGCAGATAATTCAGATTTTGTGGCTAACACTAACATGCAGCGTCGTAAAGGTAAACCTCCCCAGCGCGGTGGCGGTATGTATCTAGAACGACTGTTAAACCAGCCCTTCCCAAAGCATGGGACCAAGGAGGTTCCAGCAACACATCTTTGGAAGGATTGTTTCATCATGAAGGAGTTCAAAAACTCTGATCTCTTTCGGTATGATCAGGGTCCATCTGGCGGTTCAGGTCCAGGTTTTCATGGTGGCGGCGGTTCAAAATCTGGATTTCAGAATAATCAGGCAACCAGAACAACCAAGGTGGCAATAACCAACATAATAATCAGGGGAATCATCAGCAATCAGGTTTTCAGAGTCACCCGAAGCAGTTGAATGGCAGGCAATATCATGTGTTCACTACTAGCTTGTGCAAGCGTGATCAGAAGCTTCACAAGAGGGCAGTTAATGCTGTTGAACCGGCAGTACTACGTTACTTGTGGTGGTCCGAGCAGCCCATTGTGTGGAGCAGAGAGGATCATCCGCCCCGGGTTGATAATCCGGGTCACCTTGCTTCAGTGGTGGCAGCACAGGCAGGAGGTTATAAATTTACCAAAGTACTAATGGACGGAGGGAGTAGTATCAACATCCTGTACTATGAGACCTTCCGTCGCATGGGGTTGACAGACAAGAGTCTTAAACCGTCAAACACTGTTTTTCATGGTGTAGTACCAGGTAAATCGACATATCCTATTGGCAAGATCGCTTTGATGGTTGTGTTTGGAGATGAGCACGATTCTAGGTCTGAAACATTAACCTTTGAAGTGGTGAAAATCCAGAGCCCATATCACGCACTGTTTGGACGGCCGGCTTACGCGAAGTTCATGGCAAGACCCTATTATATTTACTTGCAGCTCAAAATGCCGGGTCATAAGGGGACCATCATAGTCCATGGATTGCGAAGAGGGTGATGCGGCTTATGCTGAGTCAGTTTGTGCCATAGAGGAGCTGAAGTTCTATAAACACAATGTTGATCCGGCAGACATGACCCCTCTAAAGAAGCCCACCACTGAGCATGACCCGACCCTGAAGTTCAAACCGGCGGATGAGACTAAACTTGTTGATTTTGTTCCTGGCGATTCATCCAAGCAGTTTAGCATCAGCACCAATCTGATCCGAAATAGGAAAGCGCGCTCATCGAGTTCATCCATGAGAACCGGGACATTTTTGCATGGAAGCCTTCTGACATGCCGGTGTACCGAGGGAACTCGCTGAGCACACTGTCAATATTGATCCCAAGTTCAAACCAGTCAAGCAGTTTCTTTGCCGCTATAACGAGGAAAGACGCAAGGCTATTGGTGAGGAGGTAGCCCGGCTGTTGGCTGCTGGGTTTATCGTCGAAGTGTTTCACCCTGAGTGGTTGGCTAATCCGGTGCCAGTCCTTAAGAAAAACGGCACTTGGCGGATGTGTGTGGACTACACAGATTTGAACAAAGCTTGTCCAACAGATCCTTTTGCTCTCCCATGCATTGATCAGATCATTGATGCGATGGCGGGTTGTGAGCGTTTAAGTTTCTTGGATGCCTATTCAGGTTATCATCAAATCAAAATGGCAGTTAAGGACCAGGAGAAGACAGCTCTCATCACTCCCTTTGGAGCCTTCTGCTATGTTTCTATGCCTTTTGGGCTCAAGAGTTCCCAGGCAACTTATTAGCACTGTGTGCAAAATTGTCTTCACACTCAGATTGGGCGCAATGCTCATGCCTATGTGGATGACATTGTAGTAAAATCTAGGAAGAAGGAGACATTGATAGATGATCTCAAGGAGACCTTTGACAGTCTTCGGATTTATAAGATGATGCTTAATCCGGACATGTGTGTTTTTGGTGTTCCCGCAGGCAAACTCTTAGGGTTTCTGGTGTCCAACAGAGGCATTGAGGCTAAACTAGAAAAGATCAAAGCGATTACGTCTTTGGCTAAACCGGCATGCATTAATGATGTTCAGCATCTGGCAGGTCGAATTGCAGCCCTAAGCCGGTTTATTAGCCGCTTGGGAGAGAAGGCGATTGTGGGGACCGATTCTCCGGGTATAAATTTCCAGAAAATGGCCCCTGTGCTCACCAGCCCCAGGATAACTGTTAGCTGATGAGACACCAACTTGATACATAAATTCCAAGCAAAAATACAAAATATGCAGTACAAGACCATTCTGGCCTGTGAGTACAACAAATGGTTTCTAAAGGTTGATGGCGGAAGCGGTTTGTGGATCACCAGTGTCTATGGAACTCCATTTTTCCACAGGAACAGCTGACCAGGTTAACTCCTATCTTCGCGAGGTTGCTATCATCGTTGCTTAGGTTCCGGGACTGTCGGCATGGTCGCTCCTCCCCGTGCAAGAAAATCTGGCCAAGACAGTAGCCAGGGACAAGCCAGTGAGTACTTTGAATGTACTCGCAACCATTATGAACACATGCATAATATGACAATGATGTGCTAAAAATATTTTATGCTCATGACGTCAGTCACAAATGATAAATAAAGCTCTGATGCATACGAGTATGTTAATTATGAATATGTATAACATAGCAATATAAAAATTATGAAAATAAACAACAAACATGCCACAGTCGGGTGTCTTAGCGACACCACATAAAGGGCTTTAAAAGAAATGCCACAGTCGGGCATCTGAGCGACACCACATAAAGGGCTTTAAAAGAAATGCCACAGTCGGGCGTCTGAGTGACACCACATAAAGGGCTTTAAAAGAAATACCACAGTCGGGCGTCTGAGCGACACCACATAAAGGGCTTTAAAAGAAATGCCACAGTCGGGCGTCTGAGCGACACCACATAAAGGGCTTTAAAAGAAATGCCACAGTCGGGCGTCTGAGCGACACCACATAAAGGGCTTTAAAAGAAATGCCACAGTCGGGCGTCTGAGCGACACCACATAAAGGGCTTTAAAAGAAATGCCACAGTCGGGCGTCTGAGCGACACCACATAAAGGGCTTTAAAGGAAACAATCATAGTGAATATCCCGGAGGTAAAAACCGTCCCAGGGATATTCGATAATACCAAAAATATCACAGGTTAGTTCACAACGAAAATAATAATCATAAATCACAAGTAGTGTTTCCAGTTCTGGTTTAATAGTTTCACCTCCGAAGACCGACTCTAAGACCGACACTTGACCCATCCCAGACTGTAGTCCTTAACCATGGACACGGCTATTCGAATAGGTTTAATCACTGCAGAGGGTGTACTCTTTACCCACGAGTAATGGATTCCTTTAGTCCAGCGGGACTAATTCTGTCTACGGTCTTTTTGTTGGAAACACACCTAACTTGCACACACCAGCTTAACTCACATGTGTCTGGAATCACCCATGACACCTATCAAGCAAAACTCTGAGTGGGGAGGCTACAACCTCGACGTAACATGGGATCACAAAATTTATACCGCGCGCAAAACTGGGGAAGCTACCCCCTTCAGCTACAACCGAAACACCCATGCTCCCGGACCCGGTGGCATGACTACCGGATGCCTCCAGTATCTTCCACCATGGCCTCTCTTTACGGTGTGTGCTAGGAAAGGGGTTGACAACTTACTAAACCGTACCCTACTTAATGTAGAGACGAGTGGTAGTACGAAGCAAGTATGGGGGTTACTGGCACAAGACTCGATCCACGGTCGACTCAGGAGGTTGTAATATTTCCTGCATGATTAGCATAACAATGCATCTATTTCAAACAACATATAGAAACATCACGCGACATACCCCTCATGCCATACCGGACACGACCGTCTCGACGGAGGACTAGGACCAAGACCGTGTCTACCCAAGACAGAGGCCTTTCCGGCTTCCCTTCCGGTATGTATGAAAGGCATATGACGGTGATTTCCATATCAACTCATCAGCATAAAAAATCATTAACATGCACTCATGAGTAGGATCACTTCCTCATATAAAATGACGTATGCTCGTGTCGCGGTGGTGTTGTCACCGAGTCAATCAACACACACAAAAATTACACCAGGGTTCAGAATGCTTGCCTTCAGGTCATGGGAAAGTAGGGTGCATTCCAAAACATCTTGAAATCTTCAAAAATCATATTTAAAAGAATATATATGAATTAACACACAAACGCAAAACAACACAAAAAGTTGTTTTGAATTTTTTTCAAATAAATCTTAAAATAAACTAGACAATATTTGAGAGAGGTAGGAAAAAGAATTAATTCATTTGGAGTTGTATTTAAAAAGATACAACCGGTCAAAGTTTTGTCAAAAAAATCTGTTATTTAAATAAAAACAGAAAAGAAAACGTTTCGAATATACCTACACGTCGAAGGCGCATTTTTGAAATGCGCTTCCACTTAACCCACGTGGACTGGGCGGGGTCACTGACAGTGGGTCCAGGGGCCCCCACTGGTAAGGTTTGACCAGTCTCCTTCCCTCTTCTTCCTTTGGCCGAACAGAGGCGGGGACTTCGGCGATCGTCGCTGGCGTTTGGCTGCTTCACTCGGTTCCCCGAGGGTGGGGACGGATCCGCTAGACAGGGGCTGTCCTCCCGGTGGACGCTAGGTCGGCGGGGACGGCGTGAGCTGCCGGTGGTGAGCTTCGCGGCGGAGGAGGCTTCGGGGACAAAGTGATTTTGGGGCCGCGGTGGCTCCCGATCAAAATCGAGAAGGGGGACGGGCTCACGGGAGGAAAGGAAGACTCCTGGTGGAGAGAGTGGAGAGGGGGAGGCCCTGGTGGCGCCGGAATGGCCGGGGCATTTGTGGCGGTTGGAGTTGCCGGAGAGGAAGAAGATGACTCCCACCCTTCGATTGACGGCCAAGAGGGCTCGAGCGGAATGGTGTGAGGCTGCATGTGTGCGGGTTTGTGCTCGGGGGCCTCTTTTATAGCACATCTGAGTCGGTTTGCGGCGGCCGTGGATAAGCTTGCCGGTGACTGCCGTTCTGTAGCTAGGGCGACGTGGCGGCGACACGCGCTAGATGACGAAGCTGTGGATGAGCACGCACTGCTCCAGGAGGCAGGTGGCAAGCGCTGGCGGCTTGGGCGGCACCGACACGGCCGGGGCTTGCAAGCGTCCGTTAGCTAGCCGCCACGGCCGTCCTGATGGTGGCAATGTGGGGTGCCAGGTTGGTCGGGGTGGTGTGGTGGTACAAGGGGACACGGCGTGCTGGCTGCGGTCGGTCACGGACCGGATTGAGTGCGGGGCGTGACGCGGCGGCTCGGGCGCTCGTGGGTGCCAAACGCACGCTCTGGGTGCGCCCAGAGCATGCCCGAGACATGCTCGACGAAATGCTAGGGCAGCCTAGAGGTTGCGGTTGAGGCTGGCAATAAATAGGTCTAGTCTAGGGTTAGCAAGGGAATCAAGGGACATGGTGCATTGGTCAGGGGCTCAAGTTCACCAAGTCAACTTGAAGTCATGCCAAATCTGGCTGTGCACTCAGGGTGTTTGACAAAATGCCAAAGGCACCTAGGTAGTTCTTGGAGTGGTCAAATCCTCCAGATCAGTGTCTCTATGGATGTAAGAGAGGGTTGTGAAGTTGGTTTGCAAAAAGGAGAAACTTGCTAGTGCAAGTTTTGCAAAACTACAATTCTGGACAGGGAGTAAATGGTATCATTACAAGGACCAAAAGTGTTGCAATGAGAGCATGCTCCTGGACTTAGGGGTTTTGCAGGGTTGACTACAAGCATGAGAAAGCACAAGATCACTAGAGTAAGAAAGGATGGGGTTGCAGTAGAAAACACAAGTCTGGTCCAGAATGAAAAGGAGGTTGATGCACTCAAATTTTCCAAAGAACATCACTATGTTTTTGCATAAAGTTGGATGGCATGCTACTACTGACATCCCATAATTTTGGTGGAGGCTCTAGGGAAATATTTAAACCGGTTGTAGTGCAAAATTGTCCACTGGACCAGAGAAGAAAAACATGTGTAACACTCAAAATAATCAATGAAATAAATTTATTATTACACAAAAGTGATCTAGGGGCATCACATGACATCTCCAAA